>NW_007250950.1:47772-50403 GCF_000164805.1 Carlito syrichta | reverse complement strand
TACCCGACATGACTAACGGCCGCGGCGCAGAGCCCGCAGAGCCCGCCGAGAACAAGGAATACGAGAGCCAAGCGGCGCGGCGGCCGGAGCTGTACTGAAGGCGGCGCGGCGGGCAGAGGCCGACTGCGGGGCCGCGGCAGCCAATCAGGGGGCGGCGGAAGGTACCACAGTGCCACGGCAGGAGGGGTGGTTCTGCCTTGGAACCAGCCTCCGAACCCTGAGGACTTCAGAGTCTCTCTCTGTTCTCCCCTCTGTGGACGGTACCATTATTGAGAGGGAATTGAGAAGAGAAAGTACCAATGCCACTGTCACGATCGGGGAGGAAGCCAAGTCTACTCCTCTGTCCTATTTAAAATCCTAATTCTCACTTTATTGGGTCTGATAGGATTCGAGGTTAGGAAGCGAAAGAGGAAGGACCTTATGAACACAGACTATTTGGTAATAAAATGCCTTTCTTCCCCTAAAATTTAAAATGGTATGCTCTGATTCGCTCTGCTTTTGCTGGAGAGAACTTGAGCCACCTGGGGGCGTGCGGAGTCGGCGAGCTCCGGGACGCGAAGTCGTGATCGGCTACTGTCCCTGGTCGCCTCCCGGTGTTGTAACTACCTTGCTCTCTCTCTCTCTCTCTCTCTCTCTCTCTCTCTCTCTCTCTCTCTCTCTCTCTCTCTCACTCACACACACACACACACACACACCCTGTTTTCAGTGCTGTAATAACAGCTAACTCTTAATTGTCAGTCACCTTACATCATTTCATTTAATTCTCACAACAGACTGATGAAATATTTTCCCCATGTTGCCGATGAGAAGACAGAATTCACTTGGCCTAGGTTGTACGGCTATTAAATGGCCAAGGTGGAATTTGAAGCCTAGTAACCCGATGCTATTGCCTGTGAGTTTAACCATAATGTTGTACAGCCTAGAGAGGCCTAGGATCTGTAGTAGGAAAGGGAGCTGGGAAAGGACACTGGAAAGCTAGCCAGGACACTTTCCAGGAGGACGTGATATCTGAGCCAAACCCTAGGTGATGAACAGAAGTTGATTGAGTGAAGAAGTGGGCAAAAGTTCTTTCCAGATTAGTTGCAGAACAAGTAATTCCATACGATTGGAATATACCCTTAAGGGGAGCATCGTAGGAGATGACGCCAAATAGGAGGAGGTTAAGTACTGGGGCCTTGTAGGTACGGTGGAGTTGGTGCTTTATCTTGAGGACAATGGGAACCACTCACCAGAGGATTTTAAAGGAGAGGAGTAACATCACATTTGTTTTTTCTGACTGCCAAATGAAGAATGCAAGGAGATGAGAGGTACTTAAAAGAAAACCAATTAGGTGGCCAATGCATTAATTCTGGTGAGAGGTCATAGTGCCCTGGACTTAAGCAGTAGCTGTGGTGATGGAGGTAAGTAAAGAGAAGCTGGAGATACTTAGAGGTAGACTGGACAAGAGTTGGTGATCAGTTTGGATGGGAGAGGCTAGCGGAGAAAGAGGAGTCTGGGGTGAATTCTGGGACTCGCTTAGACAAATGGCCAGGTGATGGTGTCGTTCACTGTGGTAGAGAACAAGATTGGGATGGAGGTGAAGAGGTGTGCCTTCAGGTCAGGAAAAAGGCATGCAGTCATCTCTTCTCATTAGTAATTTTGCCCTCAGCTCTCTATAGAGAGGGTTACCAAACCCTCTGGACTGGATCAAACAAGCAAGGCTAAAGGAATAAAAATCCTTTCATGACTAAAAACCATTAAACTGTTCAGCATATATACTGAGGAAGGTACCTCAGAGAAGGAGATGGGTGTGTGCAATAGCAGGAGAGAACTGGACTACAGGGGGAAGAAGGGGATCTTAGAAGATCCTTAAATGTGCCTAGAATGTTGTCTTTAAAAAAAAAACATAAGCCTGTCGTGGTGGCTCACGCCTGTAATCCCAGCACTTTGGGAGGCAGAGGTAAAAGGATTGCCTGAGCCCACAGTTTCGAGACCAGCCTGGGCAACTTGGCGAGCCCTTGTCTCCACAATAAATCAAAAAATTAGCCGGGTGTGGTGGCGCACACCTGTGATTCCAGCTACTTGGAAAACTGAGGTGGGAGGATTGCCTGAGCCCAGCAAGTCGAGGCTGCAGTGGCCATAAGCATGCCACTACACTCCAGCCTGGGCAACAGAGTGAGACTCTGATTTAAAAAAAAAATTTTTTTTTAATTTTTTGTAGAGACAAGTTCTCACTATGTTGCCTAGGTTGGTCTCAAACTGTTAGGCTCAAGCAATCCTCCCTCCTTGGCCTCCCAAAGTGCTAGGAGATTACAGACATGAGCCACCATACCCAGTCAAAAAAAAAAATTTTTTTTTGAGTTGGAGTCTCACTCTGTCACCCAGTCTAGAGTGCAGTGGTACGTTCATGACCACCGCAGCCTCAACCTGCTGGACTCAGGTGATCCTTTTGCCTCAGTCTTCCAAGTAGCTGGAATTACAGGCACACACCACCACGCCCGGCTAATTTTGTGATTTATTGTAGAGATGAGGTCTCGCCAAGTTACCCAGGCTAGTCTTGAACCCGTGGGCTCAGGCAATCCTCTCACCTAGGCATTCCAAAGTACTGGGATTATAGGCGTGAGCCACTGCACCCAGCCAAATATATATATA
>NW_007250950.1:39537-47607 GCF_000164805.1 Carlito syrichta | reverse complement strand
GCCTCCCAAAGGCGCGGGATTACAGGCTGAGCCACCGAGCCCGGCCAAAAATATATTTTTTGAAGAAGGAAATATAAATGTGTTGTTCATCATCGACTCCTCAAGTTTGTACTACCATTTATTCATTCACTCTTCACTTGACTGCCAGCTCTCAAGGTCTACTATGTGTCTGGTCCAGGAGAGAGAGAACTAGGAAAGACAGTCCCTGCCCTCCAGGAACTGCTGTCTCATAACAAGGACCGTATGAAACTGTGATTTCAATCAACTGTTGGATATGCTAGGATTGGAGGGTGCAAAGGGTGCTCTGAAAACATAAAAGAAGAATACCTGACCCACATGAAGGGGGCCAGGGAGAGGTTGTATCAAGGAAGGCTACTTGCAGGAGGTGCTTCCTAGACTGAGCTTTAAAGAACAGGAATTAGCCGGCAAAGAAATACCAGGAACATACTTCCTTCAGAAAGGACTAGGAGAGGGCAAAATTTTAGGAATCGCAAATGGTTCAGTCTGGCTTGTCTGTGGAGTTGCAGGGGTGGGAAGTTATGATAAATGGAATGAAAGAAGTAGGCAGAAGCCACATCCTAAAGAGCCTTGTGTGTCTTGCAGAAGAGTTTGGACATTACTTTTAAAACAATGGGGAGCTTCTGAAGAATTCAATCCAATAACTGACATTTCTTTTTCTATATTCATTATCTCTCAAGCAGGCTTATGGAAGAGGAAATGCTGTTATCTACGTTTAGAAGATGATGACACTGAAGTTCAGAAAGGTGTAATTCACCAAGTTAATACCGCCAATCAGAGACAGAAGCAGAACTCACAACCAGGCCTTTGGACCAAGCTCAGTATTCTTTTCACAGTGTCCCTGATCTCCCAACCTTGAAACAGAGAACTCCTCCCAGGTCTGCATTGCTCTGGGGCTTCTTTCAAAGGGTCTTTCTTTTCCACAGTCTGACTCACAGATTGACTCCTGTGAGCTCCTGCCTTCCAGGTGTTTGCCTGGAAGTGATTTCACTGGGAGTGATTATATGCAACAAAGTTTAACCTTCACCCAGTCATTCTTCATGCTACAAGACCCTGCTTCCTCCACATCTACTCTCTTGGCCTCAGCCTGCATATTTAAGGAAGACAGCAGGTACATTTTATACATCAGTTTTAGTGTAACATGTCTGGGAAGGTCTTAGTACTAGGCCTATTTGCCCCTGATCTATTCCTCCTGTCATCATCACTTGTGGAGCTAACCCCTGCAGGGTTGCCTTGTTTCAGTTTCAGAAATTCCCTCAGGCAGTAACTTTCAGCTCACATTGGCCACTGGGAGACCTGGTGGGAAATTAGGTGGGAGAGGAAGAAAGGGAGGGCTATCTCCCCCTCTCCCTCTCTGCACTGGGGTTATTTCAGAGCTCCAGTTTCCATTGGTGACCCTGGCTCCTTGGCCCTAGTAACTTGCTTCCTCCCTTTGTCCCTCCATCTATGACTTGTAGAGTTAGTCTTGCTATTGATCATTTCTGAATCACTTCCATCCCCTGTTTAGCTTTCCCAGTGCTGGTGTAGGGCCTTGTAGGACATTATAAGGACTGTGAATTCACTGAGAGTGAGATGGGGAGCCATTAGAGGGAACCTTTTGAGCAGAGAAACCCAACATGATCTGACCTGTTTTTCCAGGATTACTCCAGCTGCTGTTTAAAGAATAGACTGCAGAGGGCAAAAGAGGATTCAGGGACTGGTTATTGCTCTGACTAGAGTAAACACCAAGCCAGAATGACTTGGGGCCTCTTTTGAAATCCTGTGGAACTCATATTGTACCACATAATTCAAGACTTGCATACCTTGCCTATTTGCTCTCTAGCTGGATTGCATAATTCCTTTCAGAACCTCCAGTGCCTAGCACAGTGACTGAAGCAGTGGGCATTTAAAAAGGGGGAACAATTGTGTTCAATGAATGAATAAATAAATGGAAAAAAAAGAGCATGGCTTGCTTTCTGTCTTGTCTGTAAACTCCTCAAACTCAAAGGTCTTATCTAGGAGTTTCCTATGTCTCCCATGGGGCACAAGGTAAGCAACACTTACATAAAGTAAGTGTTTGGTGAGTGTCTGTTGAAAGAATGACAGTACTTCGTGCCAAGTGCCACAGGCAGTGTGTCAGTGTGTAGTCATTGTCACCACAGCCCGTCCTCTCCTCCTCCTCCCCCATAGAGGCATCCCTGGAGTCTGGCCCCTATGGCCTTCCTAGAGTGCAGGCCTCCCAGGGTGATTACTCTGAGGATCCAGTGCCTCTGGACAGGGCGGAGGTGGGGAGCCAGTGGGGAGAGGGGGCTACTTGTAAATGTCCAGGCTACTCTGTCCTCCCGACAGTGGCAAGCGCTTCCTGTTTGGGGTGGAAAGGAACCAGACACTTTCCTGTTAGCAGGTCCTTTAAGCAAAGCAACAGATGCTGAGCAGCTCCTGAACCAGACTTTCAGGCCAGATGCCTGGCGGTTAGACAGCCTTTATGTGGAAGGGAAGTGAGGCACAGTGCCAGTTTGGCCAGGCTTATATTGTGCTCCTCGCAAGTTCCCTGGGCCCTGGTGTGAGTAAAAAACAAGCCAGAAGAGGTTGACGCCCTGCTAAACTGTGATGAGAGTTAGGGGAGATGGGGCTGCTTTGGGACAGAGAGGATTGCTGGAGAGGGGGTGTTGGTGTAATTGTCGGGGGACAGGCTTGTGTATATCATCTGGTTGTGAGTTTGCCCTACTGTGAACCTGTGCACAGGATACATGAGTTGGGTCTGTGAACTCAATATTCAGCACTTGTAGGATTTAACAGTTTCTAATTGTCTAGCTGGCTCTCCATAGCACATGGGATAGTAGAAAAATCAGGAATTATTTTTCTCCCATTTTAAAGTGGCAAAAACTCAGAAATAAGTTGTCTTGTAAAGGTCACATCAAGTATGAAAAGTCAAGATTCAGACCCAGGTCTGTCTTACTCCAAATGTCTTGCTTTTTCCAGTCCCATATGAGTATGTACATGTGTGTATATGTACAGGGAGGTAGATAGCTAGGTGTGCTTGTGAAGGTGACCCAGAGTGCCGAGACCACATTCCCATGTGCTAGAGAGAGGAAAGAAATTTCTCTCCCAGAGGCAGTGATGGTTGTTAGAAAGTCAGGGCTTCTGAAATTGAATCACAGCTTAAAATGCGGAGAGACTATAGTCAATAATGAATCCAAATTATCACAGCTAAAATCTGGGGAAACCCTCCTCTTCAGCTCTCCCAAACTAATTTCATGTCCTCATTATTCCTCTTATTATTCCTATTATTATGTTTTGTTTTGTTTTTTGAGGTCGGTCTTCTCATTGAGTGCCTTTCTCCAGATCCCAGAATTTTTCTGATAAAATCTACTTTGTGTTTCACACACTTCCTGGGAAGGAGGAAGGGGCAGAGACAAAGCTGATTGTTCCTTATATTATGAAGAGAGAAACTGAGGCCCAGAGGAGCCTTGTCCAGGTTCATACATCCTGCCTGATTCAAAGGGTCCTGCTGTTGCCTTCTGCCAGAGCAGGAGGAATGGCCAGGGAGCAGCCACTGACAGATACTTCCCTAGGCAGGCAACATGCCCAGGCTCTGGCATGAGTTCTGCAGAGTCCTGTCCACTCTGGGAGGGCTGCAAGGCATTGTGGATCTAAGCCAGCTCCAGTGCAGAGAGAAAGAAGGAGGAGAAGCAGCTCTCTTTGAAGAGGAGATGTGGAAAGGACTGTCCACCAAGCTGGGCCAGGAACTTGCTCCCCCAAGATAGGAGGTAGGGAAGGAGAGAATCAGACCATTGGAAAATTCTACAGCTATCTTCCTCTTGAACATTGGTATTTAGTATTATGTGATTCAGTAGGTCTGGAGTAGAGCTTAGGAATCTGGTGGGGTTTTTTTTTGTTGTTGTTTTTTGTTTTGCGATAAGATCTCTTTATTGCCCAGTCTGGAGTGCAGTGGAACGATCATGACTCAGCAACATCCTGGAACTCCTGGGCTCAAGCAACTCTCTGACTTCAGCCTCCCAAGTAGCTAGGACTACAGGTGCATGCCACCACACCCACCTAGCATATTTTTGGTTTTTGTAGAGATGAGCTCCTGCCATATTGCTCAGGCTGGTCTTGAACTCCTGGGCTCAAGTGATACTCCCTCTTCAGCATCTCAAAGTGCTGGGATTATAAGCATGAGGTACCACACCTGGCTAAATCTGAATTTTTAACAAGTGCCTCCAGGTGATTCAATGCATTTTATAAATTTAACTTGAGGCAAGATAGTGTAGTGTTTATGGACCCAAAATCTGAAGTTATATCATCCAAGTTTGAATTATAATGTTGGACAAGTGATATAGTCTCTCTGTGCCTCAGTTTCCTCATCTTTAATATAAGGATCCTTATAACAGTAGCTGTCTCATAAGGAAGTTGCAAAGATTCGGTGACATGATTTATGTGAAGCACATAGAACATACATGGCACATGTTAATTTCTCAACAAGTATTATTCATTATCATTTGTTTCAACTCCTTCCACCAAGCCCACTCCCACCAGAGGAAGAAATAATGGTATTGGATTAACATAGAGACTTGTCACCACAGTATTGTTTTGGACATGGGTAATCTTTGGATCATGCTTGGTGAGTCCCTGCTCCAAAGTCATTCTTTAATCACTCTCCACTCTCACTATGAACTGAGCCTCTTTCCAATGAGCTACCCTGCCTTTCTCATCTTTCTTTCCTCTTCAGACTCCCCTCCTAACCTCCCAGCCTGCACAAAGCAGGCCAAGCCACCTTCCATATTCACCCCATCTAAAATGATTTGGTTCAGGATGTGTTCCAGAAAATGAAAACAGGCTGGGTGCGATGGCTCAGCCTGTAATCCCAGCACTTTAGGAGGCTGAAGTGAGAGGATTGCCTGAGCCCAAGGGTTCGAGACCAGCCTGGGCAACTTGGTGAGACCTCGTCTCTAAGATAAATCACAAAAACTGCCAGGTGTGGTGGCGTGCACCTGCAGTTCTAGTTACTTGGAAGACTGAGGCGGAAGGATCGCCCAAACCCAGCAGGTCAAGGCTGCGGTGGCCGTGAGCCTGCCACTGCACTCCAGCCTGGGTGACAAGAGTGAGACTCCAACTCAAAAAAAAAAAAAAAAAAAGAAAAGAAAATGAAAACACAGCAAATAAGTTGTGGTGCTTTGTGAGTCTCTGACTTTGGAGGATCATAGAATTTGGTGCTCTAGGATTTATGAGTGATCTTCAGAGGAAGAATGGAACTGGAGCCTCCTGCTATCCAAGTTCAAACTATGGAAATTTGCTCCTGGGAAACAGAGACATCCAGTGCAAAAGCATGGCTGAAGCCCAGAGTGAGTGTGTGGGTGAGGAAGCTTTGTTTTGCAAAAATTCTTGCAGGCACTTCCAAGTCTGGATGGCACCTCAAGGTGACCACAAGCAGAAGTGGAGTGGGGAGAGGTAAGAATGGGATGAAATAATCCAAAAAGAAAGCAGAAGCAGTCAACTTTATTTATTTTAAGTTGGAGTCTCCCTCTGTTGCCCAGACTGTAGTGCAATGGCACGCTCACGGCCATCGCAGCCTCAGTCTGCTGGGTTTAGGCAATCCTTCTGCCTTAGCCTTCCAAGTAGCTGGAAATACAGGCATGTACCACCATGCCCAGCTAATTTTTTTTTTTTTTATTGTAGAGATGGGATATCACCAAGTTGCCCAGGCTGGTCTTGAACCCGTGGTTGCAGGCAATCCTCTTACCTCAGCCTCCCAAAGTGCTGGTATTATAGGTATGAGCCACCATGCCTGACCAAGAATTGAACTTTCAAACATAATAGTGGTGTTAGTTTCAGGGGTCCAGGGACCATGGCTAACTCGAGATGCAGAAAAAGGCAGGGTTAGCTTTCTGGGTGGCCCAACCTGTCTCTTCCTAGACACTCAGTGATCCAGAGAACCCTCTCTTCCCAGTGCAGCTGAAATGGAGAACCTCGGGAATGTGCCGGAAGAAGACATGGAAAGTCTCTGCCTGGAGAAAGAGTTAGCAAACCCAGGTCTGACTCCAACTTGGCCCACAGTTTCCTTATCAACTGATGCTCCTCAGAGGTCCCTGCCTGAAAGCAGAGTCATCTGGCCTGTCAAAATTCACCAATTGGTGAAAGCCACCATATGTCATGTCATACCTGTAACTTTCACACATGCACACACTCTCTAGGTTTGCCAGATAATGACCAGAATTTCAGATTAATGAATAGTTTTCCAGTTTAAGGATGTCTTAAATGTTGCATGACACCCACTGATTTTTTTAAAATTATGTGTTAATAATTTGAAATCTAAGCTTAAATGGAGTCTTGCAACTTATTTGCTAAATATAGCAACCTTACCTCACTCCTCTTCAGAATCTACCTCCCCAAGGTCCACTGCAGGGTTTTGCTTGAATTGGCAACCTGTCAAAATCCCTTCTTTTATTATTATTATTATTACTACTACTACTACTACTACTACTACTACTATTTTAAAGACAGAGTCTCACTATGTTGTCCAGGCCAGCCTTGAACTCCTGGGTTCAAGCAATCCTCCCAAGCAGTTGGGACTACAGGTGAGCATCACTGCACCCAACTCACAGTCGTTTCCATCCTTAACTGAGAGCCTTCCTTCTAGTCTGGCTAGAAGACTAGAGACTAGAAGACTGAGGGCAAGATCCAAGCCTCATATCCACTATCTCTGGGCCATCCACCCAGGTAGGGACGCTTTTTACAGATATGCACGGGGCACCCTCAGAGAGGGGGCGTAGATAGGGGGAAAAAATTCCATCCTCAACTCTATACACACACCCAGTGGACCCCTGACACTGGGATGTGTCTACACATCCTTTTTCTCATTGGTCTGCCCAAAAAAGCGCCTGTTTCTAATTGGTCCGCCTAAGGTAGGGGGTCCTTTTCCATTGGTTGGTTGGAAGGTGAGCGGGACCTGTTTCGAATTAGTCTCCCCAAAGGAATGCCCGTTTCTAAGATTGTTCAGAGAACTTTTTCCGATTCCTCCACCCAAGTGGAGGAATTTTCTTCTAAATAGCACAAAAACAATGTGCGCTACTGAGGTCCTGAGCCTTGGGGGTTAGAACGCTGTATCATTCATTTAGCACTTTATAAATTTCAAATTATGTTCATACACATTAAGTCATTCAACCCCGCAACGACCCCCAGAAGTCGGTATTGTTCTGTTTGCATTTTACCAATTAGTGAATTGAGCCTAGAGAGAGAGACAGCAACCTGCACTCAAGTTACAAAGGCAAATACTGAAAACAGTTTGCTCTTGTTTAGAATGAGTTTTACAAAGGCTTTCACGTAAACTGTTTCATTCCATCCTTATGGGATTTATAAAGCCAAGCACTTTACACTCGTTTTCTCTTTTCATCTTCAGGCAACTCCGGGAACTAAGTATCACATGTTCTCATTTACTGACGAGGAAACTGACGCTCGAAGTAGTTAAATTTTTTGCCAAAGATCACACAGCTGCAGCCTACCATTTGTGAAGGGCCCACTGCATGATGCCACGCACGGTGCTCAGCTAGTGACCGACATTATTAACTCGTTAAATCCCCCTGACAATCACATGACATCAGTATTCTCATTATCTGCATACGCTGATGAGAAAAGTGGGTTCAGAGAGGGTGAGTGACAAGCTCGAGACCACACTGCCCGCAAGTGGCTGAGGCGAAACTCGAAAGAAGCAAATCTGGAACTCCAACCCAGTTCATCTGACCCCAGCCCCGGGCTCCCTCTCTCACACCCCAGGTCCTCGCTCTCCACCTGAGGAACAATGAACGACCCTCAGGTAGGCCAGGACCCCTCTTCATCGAGGTCTTAGGTCGCCACGACTGCCAAGAGACCTTTCTTCCCCGCCCTCCCTGGAGAGACCTGGACGGACTGGAGGTGGCGGGCGGGAGGACGGGTCCCCGGGGCTGTGGCGGGCGCAGGGCGAGGCCGTCCCGCCAGCGGAAGAGGCTCCGGGACAGCCGCGCGTTCCAGCGGCGGAGCGGGTGGGTGGGGCTGGAGAGCGGCTCTCCCGCCCCCTCCTCCCGCCCTTCCTTCCTC
>NW_007250950.1:21196-39191 GCF_000164805.1 Carlito syrichta | reverse complement strand
GCGTGCGGCAGACCCGCCGGCACTTTTCGGGCGGTCCACCCGCAGTCCCCGCTGGGCGGACCGTCTGCGATGCCTTCCCCCTGCCCTCCGCCCCCTTCAACGCTTGCACACGGAGAGCCGGGAGGGCCCTCCCCCGGGCCAGGGTCGGAGGCTCACGGGCACGGGGACCCACAGGGGTTGTCGGGGGCGAGAGCAGGGACGGCGTCAAGACCCGACCGACAGGCAAAAGCCGAGAGGGGGCCCCCGACCCCAGTTTGGCACCCCGTCACTGCCCCTCGCCACTGGGCTGGGGAGACTGGGCGTTCATTCGTCGGATGCCCCTGAACCGTGGGGAAGCCCCGGGTTTGGGCTGTGGGGAGGGTACTGCTGGCTGGCTCTGACCAACTTGGGCCAGCCACTTCAACTGCTCAGATCGAGTTTCTTCATCTGTAAAGTGAGTAAGAGTAGTATACTCTGAAGAGTTGCTTCTAAGAGCTGTAAACAGGGCTTCAGGACTGAACCGAGAAAGCGGGGCAGGAAGGTGAGCCTTACAGATTCCTCTTTTCATTTTCTTAATTTGGACACAACTGCTTGTTTTAGGTTGCACCAGGGGAAGTTTTTGTGAGGGAGGGGTGGGATCGATGTGGGGCATCTGTTTTCTAGATAAAGGTGATTGTGATAACAAAACAGTATCATTTCTTTTTTCCCCAAAGAAGCTTCTCTGTGTTCTTGTTTCTTCTCAAGAACAGGACTGGAGCCGGGCTCGGTGGCTCAGCCTGTAATCCCGCGTTTTGGGAGGCTGAGGTGAGCGGATTGCCTGAGTCCGCGGGTTCGAGACCCGCCTGGGCAATTTGGCGAGACCTCATCTCTACAATAAAATCAAAAAATCAGCCGGGCTTGATAGCACATGCCTGTAATTCCGGCTACTCGGAAGGCTGAGGCGGAAGGATGGCCCGGCAGGTCGAGGCTGCGGTGGCGGGGAGCGGCCACTGCACTCCAGTCTGGGCGACGGAGTGAGACTCTAACTCAAAAAAAAAGAATAGGACTGGTGTCTCCACTATTTTATGGAGAAGAGATGTGAACAAATTCTAAATTTCTGAGCCCAGGGCACTACCCTGAGACTCTTGGTCCTCTAAGATCTTGTTCCTGCCTCAAAACTGCCAGTTGGAAGCTTCTCAGGATACTCCTTACTCTCCTTCCCTAGAAGGGGCATGCTGAATCTTGGAAACCTTCGGAATGAGGAGGGCCCCCTCTGAACTCCCCCTCCTTCCATCAGCCAGCTCCCATCATTGCTCAGAATATTTGGAAATCATATCCCTTCAACAAGGGAATCCTCTCTCCAACTCCTTCTGCCCCTCCTTCCACACATTGGTCTCTTGCTCTGTGCTTTCTGCTTTTGCGTGTTCAGGGAATCACTTTGTTTCTCTGAATGTAGATTATTACAACATCAAGTGCAGAGTCCTTGTAGCCCCAGGAGAAGACTTCTGTTTACCAAGCCAAGCCTTGTTAAGAGTCCCCCCCCCCACCTCCCCCCAAGTTCAGTCCCAGGCAATCCTTGGCAAGGGAACAGAGGCAATATCTCTGCTGCCCATGCCTGTGGTGGCCCCAGATGCAGGGAATTTCATCTTGGTATATGCTTGGGAAACTTAATATCTAGCAGATTGAGTCTCTTTCAGTATATTTAAATTGGGGAGGGGGTTTTAAACTTTGAGAACAAAAAATATTTTAAAAGCATAAAAACTCTGGAAATGAGTAACGGATGTGTATGTATGCCTATGCATGTATATATGTATACATATATATGCAATTGTGTGTGTGTATGCATATGTGTGTGTCTCTATGTGTTTCTATCCATGGTTAGTGCCATGGTCTTCAGTGCCAAACAGATCCATATGCAAACCATGGATAAATCACTTAGCCTCTATGAACCTCAGTTTTCTTCTCCATATAATGGAGATTAATAGTACCTATTTCACAAGATCATTGCATGGTTCCATTGAAATAATGTATGTTTTGTTTTGTTGTTGTATTTTTGATTTGGAGTCTCACTCTGTCACCCAGGTAGGAGTGCAGTGGCACATTCACGGTCACCACAGTCTCAACCTGCTGGGCTCAGGCTAGCCTTCTGCCTTAGCCTTCCAAGTAGCTGGAACCACAGGCACACACCACAACTCCCTGCTAATTTTGATTTATTGTAGAAATGAGGTCTGACCAAGTTGCCCAGGCTGGTCTTGAACCCCTGAGCTCAGGCAATCCTCTCACCTCAGCCTCCCAAAGTGCTGGAATTACAGGCATGAGCCACCACTCCTGGCTATGTATGTTAAATCATTAGCACACTGCCTAGTATATAAAAAGAGTCATAAAAGGAAGTTGCTCTCAATGTTGTTGATGTTGTTATTATCTTTATCATTATTATAAAGAACAGAGTTTCAGATTAAA
Source organism: Carlito syrichta (assembly GCF_000164805.1). Classification (NCBI taxonomy): domain Eukaryota; kingdom Metazoa; phylum Chordata; class Mammalia; order Primates; family Tarsiidae; genus Carlito; species Carlito syrichta. The sequence continues at coordinate 36,773 of NW_007250950.1, read as the reverse complement.
CTCCTGGCTTGAAGACTAGCTTTCCCACAACAATAACACACTACAAAATATATAAGGCAACTATTTTCAGCATTGGACAACAGACAGCACAGGGCTACAATTCCTAAGAGACAGTGTTGCAGTTACTATGGCTACATTACAAATTACCTCAAAACTTCGTGAAGTCAAACAACCATTTATTAAGGTCACAGATATGTGGGCCAAAATTTCAAATAGAACACATCAGGGCAACTTGTCTCCACTCTACCATGTCTAAGGCTGGAACGATCTGCGGGCCTCAGTTCTTCTCCTCATGATCCTATCCACATAGTTTGTCTGTGTAGGCTAGTTTGGGCTTCCTTGCAACATGGTGGCTGGGTCCCTAGGAGGAGTGGAGAGAGAGAAAGAATCCTTTTTATTAGCTAGTCCCAGAAGTTGCATAGCATCACTTCTGCACTCCACAGGCCAGAGTAGTCACAAGCCTACACCCAGGTTCAAGGGGAGGGAGGGAACATAGATCCCACCATTGGTGGGAGGAGTGTGGAAGTCATATTGTAAGAAGTGCGTGGGAATGTGGTCATTTAGGGAAATACAATCATCTACAGAAGGGAAATACACAAAGCCAGCCCCATGACCACCCCAGCTCTTTGCCTGGGGGCAATTTTCCAACTACAGTTCAGGGAGCTAGACCCCAAGCAGAGCACAGCAGTCCTGCTGAGCCGAGGCGACAAAGGTCAGAGTTCAAGGCTGTTGAAGCAGCCTGACTCCTTGGAGCAGCACAACACAGAGGAGCGCGATACCCTGATGGGGGGTTCCCGTAAATCTGTATGGGGTTCACTGCAAGTCCTTGCCTGTGGCCTGTGCTGGCATGTGTGGGGTGAGGCTGTGCGAGGATTACCAGAGAACATCTGCTGTGTGACTGAGAACAGAAAAAAGACTTGAGATGTTGTGAGTTCTGGAAGATGTTGGCGGTCTGGGCCAGCCAAAATGGGAAAAACTCTCTAACACCCTGGGCATCCATCCGAAACACCAGCAATATCACACTTTAGGAGTTAGGACCGTGAGCTAGAGTATGATCTACTCCAGCAAACATAAAATACTTTCTTCCCTTGTTACATTACCTTAAAAGACAACTGGTTACTTAAAGCAAAATAATAACATTGTAGGTTGGAATTTAAAACATATGTAAACTGGGTGCGGTGGCTCACGCCTGTAATCCCAACACTTTGGGAGGCAGAGGTGAGAGGATTGTCTGAACCCACAGGCTTGAGTCCTGCCTGGGCAACATGATAAGACCTCATCTCTACAATACAATAAAACAAAAAAATTAGCCAGGCATGGTGGCACATACCTGTAGTTCCAGCTACTTGGAAGGCTGAAGCAGAAGGATCGCCTGAGCCCAGCAGGTCAAGGCTTCAGTGACTGTAAGCATGCCACTGCACTCCAGCCTGGGCAACAGAGACTCCAACTAAAAAAAAAAAAAAAAAGTTAAAAAAAACATGTAAAAGTTATGACATTAGCATAAAGGATGGGAGGGTCAGGTAATAGACTTTTCCTGTTGTAAGATTATACATTTGTAAATTGGAAGTGTCAGGTATGATGAAGTAGGGAATGGGATGAGTCAAGTGGGATGTGTAAAGTACTGTAGTATTGGAACAATATTAACTCTAAGTGGACTAAGATAGGTTAAAGATGCGCTTAGAGTAAGAGAGGCACAAAGACAAAACCAAAAAAAAAAAAAATCAAGCTTTGACAAGATCTACAGACTAATTTCTGTCTCTATATATTTGCATATCCTGGAAATCCCATATAAATTGAATCATATAATATGTGGTCTTTTGTGACTGGATAGTTGAGCACGTAAACACTGCTCTCCCAACAATAGTTAGAACAAATAGACCCCTCAAAATCAGTAAGGACATATAAGACTTGAACAACATTGTAAACCTTCTTGATTGATCCTCTAATTGATCTTGATAGAAAAGTACACTTGAGAACTCTGGAATGCACATTCTGTTAAGTGTATGTGAATCATTTATCAACTTAGACCATATACGGAGACATAAAATTAGTCTCCATACATTTCAAAAATTGAAATCTTGCAGATTTTACTGTCTTACCAAAACAGAACTAAATTAGAAACCAGTAACAATATGATATATATCAAACCCCCAAATATTTGGAAATTAAACAACATACCTCTAAATTATCCATGAGTCAATGAAGAAATCACCAGGGAAATAAAACTGAATAATAATGAAAATACAACATTTTATAACATTTGTGGGATGCCACTAAGGCAGTGCTTTAAATAAAATTTGCACCTTTAAATGCCTATAGTAGAAAGGAAGAAAGGTTTTAGGTCATTAATCTAAAACTAGAAAAAGAATAGATTAAACCCAAAAGGCATAGGAAGGAAAGAAAAGAAAGCTGTGTGGTCATAGGTAGTCCCTTTACTTCTCTGGGCTGCAGTTTCCTTCTCTGTAAATAAGGGGCTACATTTCTGAAATGACTTATAAAAGTCTCTAGTTTTAACGTTGCTTGGCTTTGGTGTGTTTGTATGCCTGTGCCTCCGTATGCATGTGCATGTGTGTGTATACATAACATCTGCCTCTGTGTCTATGTCTGTCTGTCTAGATGTGTCTGTGTTCCCAAGTGTCTGTATATAGCCCTGTACCCTATGTGCATGGCTCCATGTGTCCCCTGTGTGCACACAGTAATAAAGTTGGGAGCTTTCCAGAGTGGGCTTTGCCTAGGAGAAGATTTACTACTTACAAAGCTGCATTATGAACAAGTTCATTGTTGCCCACTTAGCAAAACTAGAGCTGCTTGCCATACTGTGAGTAGGAAGAGAATGCACTGCTGAGTTGCAAGATTGAGAGTTAATGAATGACATCATCACCCTGCCCCCCCACCCCGAATCCCAGCTAGGCCTTGTCCTGTGCTTGGGTGACACAGACTGTCCCAAGGAATCTATCTATCATTTGCTTTGCTTGGACTTTTTTTTAGAACAACCAAGCAGTAGTTCCAGGACTGGCCTTCCATTGGGTGATCTATCTATGTCTGTGCAGTTACACCCAGTGTGTACCGGAACAAGGAGCTGGATAGCTTGTTCCTCCAGGGAGACATTGGAGCTTCTGTGGAGCATCCACCCCCAGATGCAGTATCTGTTTCTCATACCCCCAAGCCATTCATTTGACGTTTTGTGAGTCAGAAACCCAGAAGCCTGGGTGTGGAAGCTGTTCCCAAGAACTCGGCTCAGTGACTCATGGTGGGTATAGGGTGAATAGAAGTGCGGAAGAGCTCTGAAGGGTCTTAGAGGACTACAAGTTGGTAGAAAAGCATTTGTCTAGTCAATTTGAAAATAAAGAAATCTAGCAAGAGCTGGGTAGTAGAAGCATGAACATAGTAGGGAAAGACAGTTAGTTTTTCCCTAAACTCAGCTTTGGTTTTGGCATTATTTTGTGCTAACTTAGTCCCACAAGTCTAGCGAGAACCATGAGTCCATACAGTATGGTTATTTGGTTTTAGAAAAAGAGTACAAGATGGGGTCTACATGGAGACTAGCCAGCTAATGTTTTACACCTTCCTTAAGAAGGAGCAGAGTTTACAGCAAGAGGTACCTAAGTTTCACCCAGACAGAACTTTGTGATTATAAGACTAGGGACAGAGCCAAGTGCAATAGCTCATGCCTGTAATTCCAGCGACTCGGGAGACTGAGGTGGGAGACTTCCTTGAGGCCAGGCTCTGTCTCTAAAAAAATTTCAAAAACTTAGCTGGACATGGTGGTGTTCACCTATTGTCCCAGCTACTCAGCGTACTGAGGAGGTGAGGAGAAAGGATTACTTGAGCCTAGGAGTTCAAGGCTGCAGTGAGCCATGATTGTGCCACTGCACTCCAGCCTGGGTGACAGAGTGAGACCCCAACTTTAAAAAAAAAAAAGAAGACTAGGGACAAAGGAAAGAAGGAGAAGAGAAAGGGAGTCAGACATCAAACAGAAAGGAAGGGGAAGCCTTTGGGCGACAGAGTGAGACTCCAACTCAAAAAAAAAAAAAAAGGAAAGGAGCTGAGCTGATCCCATTTCCCTGAGGAGTTCATAGCCCACAGGACCAGAGGGTGAAAGCAAAGAGTCCTGGAAGCAGATAATTGTCTTTATGAAGGAACATACTTGCCAGACGACCTGTTTTGGGCATAATGAGAGACATGATCCCAGCCTCTATTTGAAAGCCAGAGTCTACTGTCTGAACAACTTCCTCCCTCCGCTCGAATCTCGGACCTTCTTGCAGAGAAGGCAAGAGAGAAATCCAGTTAGAAATACACCAGCTTTACCCTTTTCTTAATTAAGAGTCAGCTTTCCAGTCGGGTTCGGTGGCTCAGCCTGTAATCCTGCGCCTTTGGGAGGCTGAGGTGAGTGGATTGCCTGAGCCTGCGGGTTCGAGACCCGCCTGGGCAGCGAGACCTCATCTCTACAATAAATCAAAAAATCAGCCGGGCGTGGTAGCGCATGCCTGTAATACCGGCTCCTTGGAAGGCTGAGGCAGAAGGATCACCGGAGCCCAGCAGGTCGAGGCTGCGGTGGCCGGGAGCGGCCACTGCACTCTAGTCTGGGCGACAGAGTGAGACTCCGACTCAAAAAAAAAAGAGTCAGCTTTCCAGTAGAGAGGGCAGCTTGGCCCTTTCTCCTTCACTTTTAAGGCCTCCAAGTCATTTGTTTAAATGTGAAATAAAACATCCTGGGGCATATGTCAGAGGATTCAGATTCAAGTACTGGTTATATCAAAAACTAGGACACTTCAGCAAGACACTGCAATCCCCTGAGATTTCATTTCCTCATCTTCAAAATGGGAATAACAACACCTGTCCTGTCTATATCCTTGAAAAGTGATTGTGAAGTTCAAAGAAGGTATAATATACCTTTAAAAGCTCTGCAATTGTCAAGGACTTACTGTGCTCCCGACTCTCAGAAGACATTTTTCTGTATGAAACATGTCAGAGCAGAATGCTAACTATCATCCCTTGAATCTTGACTTAGTTAATTATGCTAAAAATGTTCTGGAATGAGAAGCACAGCCTCACAGCGTCCATGGAAAGACTAGAATTGTAAGGAAACATAATTTTGAGATGGGCTAGACGGTAGGTAAAGTAACAGCGTTCCTGCATGAATTTGTTATTTCCCAATGTTTAAATTCTTAGTTTCATTTCTGCTGCTGAAATTCTGTGATGAGGATGTCTAGGAAGGCGAGTCTTAGGCTTACCTACCAGAGGCCCCTTCCAGCAATAAAGATCTGTGACTATAGAGGTAAAAATAACATTTTTAATGGGACAATGATCATAAAGCTTTTCCAAAGCTGCTTCTTATTGGATTTTTATGAGGTTCCTGTAAGAAAAGTAAAGCAGTATTCTTTCTCTCGTTTTATACTTGCACAAAAAGACGCCAAGTAACTTACAGCTGACCAGTTGCAGAAACAGGCTAGAATAATGAATAGAGATGGAATATATATTGGAGCTCTAATCCAACCACCTTGTTTTATCTTATTTTTAAATTTTTATTTTTTAGATTCAAGGGGTACATGTGTAGATTTTTTACATATGTATATAGCATGGTGATGAGGTCTGGGCTTCTATTGAGCCGATCACCCATGTGGTGGGCATGATACCCAGTGGGTAGTTTTTCAGCCCTTATCTCCCTTCCTCTCCCCTTTAGGAGTCTCCAAAACCTGTTTTTCTCATCCTTATGCCTGTGTGTATCCAGTGTTTAGCAACCTCTTGTAAGTGAGAACATACAGTATCCCGTTTTCTGTTTCTGTGATAATTCACTTAGCACGATGGCCTCCAACTGTATCCATGTTGCTGTAAAAGACATTATTTTGTTCCTTTTTTATGACTGCATAGTATTCCATGGTGTATATGTATCACATATCACATCTTCTTTGTCCAGTCCACCGTTGATGGGCACCTAGGTTGGTTCCTTGTTTTTGATTGTGTGTAGTGCTACCTTTGTGGGTAGTGCTGTGATAAATATAAAAGTGCAGGTGTCTTTTTGGTAGAATGATGTATGCTACTTTGGATCTATACTCAGTAATGGCATTGCTGGATAGAATAGTAAATCTATTTTTAGTTCTTTAAAAAAATCTCCAAACTGCTTTCCGTAGGGGCTGAACTAGCTTACTTTCCCACCAGCAGTGTAGGAGTGTTCCCTTTTCTCTACAACCTCACCAACATCTGTTTTTTCTAAGTTGGAGTCTCACTCTGTCGCCCAGGCTGGAGTGCAGTAGCATGCTCACAGCCACCGCAGCCTTGACCTGCTGGGCTCAGGTGATCCTTCCACCTCAGCCTTCCAAGTAGCTGGAACTACAGGCATGTACCACCACACCCAGCTAATTTTTTTGATCTGTTGTAGAGATCAGGTCTTGCCAAGTTGCCCAGGCTGATCGTGAATCCCTGGGCTCAGTCAATTCTCTCACCTCAGTCTCCCAAAATGCTGGGATTACAGATTTGAGCCACCGTGCCTGACCTGTTTTTTGACTTTTTAATGAGAGCCATTCTGACAGGTATAAGATGGTATGCATTGCTAATCCCTTCATTTTATAGAAGGACAAACTGAGGCCCAGAGAGGCATAGGACTTGCCTAGGGACACACAGTTAGCAGCAGTACCAGGAATAAAACTTAAGGCTGTCAGTCTAGGGCTCTTGTCCAGCTAGTCTAGGGATGCAGACTTCTTGACTCGGGCCTCAGGTTCATTTTTCTGCACCTCATCACTAGTCCTGCCCTGCTCAGAAATGGCCATGATTTCCCTTCCCTCAGGCACTAAATGGGCTTGGCTCTACACACCCTCCCAGGACAAGTCAGGACCGATGCAGTTAGGACTAGAACCCCTAGTACTGTGATTCCACCTGGCTGCCTGGGTCCCAGGAGAACTGTTTTCACTGTACCCAGACACCACAGCCACTCCCATGGACTTTCAGAGGTGGCTCCCCAGGAAAGTGGCCCCAGCCCTAACCAAGTGGGTGAGGCATGTTGGCACAAGCTTTCAGGCCACAGTGGGGTGAATCACCTAAGGGGCAGAGCCCTCAAGCTTCCTCTCCATTTGGCTCAGGCCTTGGGCTGCCCAGGAGAGAGGATGAGTGGAGGAGAAGACCTGGTGCTTGGACTTTAAGGCAGGGAGGAATGGTCTAGGCACTGCCTCTATGAAGTGGGGCAGGATGACAGTGAGTGGAGCTCAGAGTCCCTAAGAGAACACTGGACAAGCCCCCAGGAACATGGAAGCCTAGAAGGGAAATGACTCTCCCCCTGGAGGGTTAGTGGTCCACTGGGATGAGAACTGAAGCTCCACCTCCCAGTTCTGCCTCTCCTCCTGGAATCAAGCCCTTGTCAGACTGTCACCCCTCCACCCCCACCATTCATCCCTGTTCTTTCTGTCATACAGAGTGGGCTGTTTCTCTTACCTTTGCAAGAGGAAACTGAGGCACAAAAAATGGGCTCGCAGGCCAGGCATGGTGGCTTACACGTGTAATCCCAACACTGTGGGAGGCAGAGATGAGCGGATTGCCTGAGTCCAGGGGTTCGAGACCAGCCTGGGCAACTTGGCAAGACCTCGCCTCTACAATAAATCAAGGAATTAGCCAGGCGTGGTGACACATGCCTGTGGTTCCAGCTACTTGGAAGGCTGAGGTGTGGAAGGATCGCCGGAGCCCAACAGGTCGAGACTGTGGTGGCTGTGAATGTGCCACTGCACTCCATCCTGGGCGACAGAGTGTGACTCCAATTCACAAAAAGAAAAAAGGGCTCCAGGAGCAGGGGGAGTCTCAACGCTGCCACCTCCTCACCCAGGGATGTAGACCTGCTTCCACTCAACAGAACTTCCGAGCACTCAGCACAGACAGTATCAAAGGGCTCTTTCTGTGTGTAATTTAAATATTTTTGAATATACGCATATTAAGCATACAATAAGTATAAGAGAGCGCATAAATCCTGGTAATCCCTATTATAATACTTCAGTGCTTTTATGGAAATATAAAATGTCAAGTTCTTAAAATTTCTGTCCCTCATTCTTCCATTGCTTCTGTTTGGCTGGTGTCCCGGGCACACGTTCACTCTGCTTACTGGGAATTCAACTCTGCCTTGCAAACCACAGGGGCCCAGAGATAAGTCAGGAAGAAATGCCATGACTGCCCTTCTGAGGGACCCCGGAAAAGGCCTCCACCTCTATTCTGCCCTCCGCCCCACCTTGCCTGCCCAAATACCAGACACAGCAGCCCAGCCAGGAAACAGGAGACGCTGCCAGTCAATTTCCCCTCCCTCCCCTTCTGGCCAAGGCTTCATAGTTCCAGAACCAGAGCCAACTCCCTGATAAGGGCTGGGCGGGTTTGTGGAGAGAGGCACAAGGGAGTGCCAGACATGCTGACCCATGACCCGGTCTCTGCCGAGTCCCCAGCAAAACTGTTTCTAAGCAGACATAATTTCCTGGCTTCCTTTAGAAAACTCTCTGTCCTGGAAGGCTGAGTGGAAGGATCGCCGGAGCCTAGCAGGTTGAGGCTGTGGTGGCCGGGAGCATGCCACTGCACTCCAGTCTGGGCGACAGAGTGAGATTTCAACTCCAAAAAAAAAAAAAAGAAAGAAAGCCCTCTGTCCATCCTCACAGGGGGAAAGGGAGGAGGCAAAGAAGAGAGCAAGGCACACTGCAGAGGTGAAGCAAGTCTGAGACAGAAGCACCTGAACTGAGAACAGAGGTGTAATGCCTTGTTCAAAGCAGTTTGCATTTTACAGATGGGTTGCATTCCAAAAGTCTGTTGTTAATTTTCCCTCTGAGGTAAATAAACTAGACCAACTGTTTGTTGAACATTGCCTATGTATCAGATACTATGCTAGATGTGCAATGCTTTATTTAATCCTTCTGAAAATATTGTGAAATTAACCTTGTTTTCAGTCTGTGGGTAAAGAATCAGAGGCTCAGCTGGGCTTGGTGGCTCAGCCTGTAATCCCACGCTTTGAGAGGCTGAGGTGAGAGGATTGCCTGAGCCCGCGGGTTCGAGACCCACCTGGGCAACTTGGCGAGACCTTATCTCTACAATAAATAAAAAATCAGCTGGCTGTGGTAGTGCGTGCCTGTAGTTCCAGCTACTTGGAAGACTGAGGCGGAAGGATCACTGGAGCCCAGCAGGTCGAGGCTGTGGTGGCCGGGAGTGGCCACTGCACTCCAGTCTGGGCGACAGAGTGAGACTCCAACTCAAAAAAAAAAAAAAGAATCAGAAGCTCAGAGAAGTTAAGTAATTTGTCCCCAGCTACCCAGCAGAGTCAGGATTGGGAACAGATTCTCATCCCCAAACCCATGACTGTATCCAAAAATAGTGTACATTTGCAAACAGAAAAAAAAAGAAGAAATCAGAAATACTAATAAACTAATGCAGAAAAACAATAAAACGGACTCAGAAAGTGTTCTGTTACCTAGAATGAGGTGCCCTTATGGAAAGTGACTTTATTGAGAAGAAGATGTGTAAGTTGCTGAAGACAGATGTAAATGAAATCCAAAAGGGGAGGCTGGATACTTGTAAAGACTTAGGAAGTTGCTGATCCTGGGTTTTAGTGTCTAGATTCATTCCCACCTTGTGCATTTTCCTTTAGATAGCAGCTATGATTGGAATTATTCTGAATTAAGAAATGCAGCATGGTGGGTGTGGTGGTGTGCACCTGTAGTCCCAACTATTCAGGAGGTTAAGACAGGAGGATTACTCAAGCTCAGGAGTTTGGAGCTGCAGTGCTCTACCATCTTGCTTGTGAATAGCACTCTAGCCTTGGCAACATAATAAGACCCTGTCTCTAAAATACAAAAAAGAAATACAGCAAAGAAAAGTGAGGGTAAGAGAACAAGAAAGGCACAAAATTATTTCTGTATAAGTAACACAAAAAGGAAGGATAAAAATTAAGAGTGCCAGGTGCAGTGGCTCACACCTGTAATACCAGAGCAGTTTGAGAGGTGGAGGCGAGAGGATTGCCTGAGCCCATGGGTTTAAGACCAGTTGGGCAACATGGTGAGACCTCGTCTCTACAACAAATCAAAAATTAGCCTGGTATGAAGGCACATGCCTGCAGTTCCAGCTACTTGGGAGGCCGAGGTGGAAGGATCACCTGAGCCCAGGAGGTTGAGGCTGCGGTGGCTTTGAGTGTGCCACTGCACTCCAGTCTGAGTGAAAGAGTGAGAGTCTGACTCAAAAAAAAAAATGTGGAGAGTTTTGTTTTTGTTTTTGTTTTGTTTTTTGAGTCAGAGTCTTACTCTGTTGTCCAGGCTGGAGTGCAGTGGCACGCTCATGGCCACTGCAGCCTCAACCTGTTGGGCTCAGGCGATTCTTCCGCTTCAGCCTTCCAAGTAGCTGAAACTACAAGCGCACTCCACCACACCCGGTTTATTTTTTGGTTTATTGTAGAGATGAGGTCTCACCAAGTTGCCCAGGCGGGTCTCAAACCCCCGAGCTAGGACAATTCTCTCGCCTCAGCCCCACAAAGTGCTAGGATTACAGGCTTGAGCCACTGCACCCGGCCAAAGAGAGTTTTTATGTCTATATAAGAATTAAGAACATGAGGTGACACTTTTTTTTTTCTTTCTTTCTTTCTTTTTTTTTTGAGTTGGAGTCTAACTCTGTCGCCCAGATTGGAGTACAGCAGCATAATTACCGCTCCCTGCCGCCTTGAACTCCTGGGCTCAGGCGATCCTTCGGCCTCAGTCTCCCAAGTAGCTGGGACTATAGAAGCACCACCATGCCTGGCTAATTTTCTTTTTAATTTAATTTTTTTTTGTAGAGACGAGGTCTTGCTATGTTGCCCAGGCTGGTCTTGAACTCCTATGTTCCAGCAATCCTCCCGCCTCAGCCTCCCAAAGTGCTGGGATTACAGGCATGAATCACCACGCCTGGCCATGACATAACATTTTTATCCAGGGTGACATTGATGTCACTTTATTGGTAAGAAAGGCAAACAGAAAGCCAAATGTGTCCTCGGGCCAAAGGGTAGGACTGGTGATAGATGAGGATAACAAGACATGCTTTTCTCCACTGGCTTCAAAGAACTTGGTCACTGAGAGAGTAGCTTCCCGGGGCTTAAGGGCAAGCAGAGTCAAAGACACCTGAACCCTGAGATGTTCTCTAATTATGCTAATTTCCCCAGAGGGTCTCATTCAGGTGGATGGCTTTTTATCAGCTACATGCTGAAAGATTCTGGCTGCTGCTTTGAGCTCTAGGAAGTGCCGGTGCCACTTTGACATCACCACATTAATCTTCTTCCCACTCATCTGCTGTCCCCTGGGACTTCCTCATACGGTAAATGGTACCACTTTCTAAGCCAAAAGCTTAGGAGCCATCCCGTATCCATTTTCCCTAAGTAATCCATCGGCAAGACTGAAATAAACCTGTCCATCTTATCCGGGCTCACGGCCTTGACTCTAACTCTGATGTCATCTCGTGCTCTGTTTCTTCGCACTTACTGTGCTCCAGTCCTCCTTCTGTTCCTGAAACATGTCAGTGTCATTCCTAGCTCGGGGCTTTTGCATTTGCCTTTCCCTCTGCCCTTTCCCACCTCGTTGCATAGCTGGTTTCTCATTCTTTAGGACTCAGATCAAATATCATCTCACGCCTGTAATCCCAGCACTTTGGGAGGCAGAGGCGAGAGGATGGCCTCAGTCCAGGGGTTTGAGACCGGCCCGGGGAACTTGGCGAGATCTTGTCTCTACAATAAATCAAAAAATTAGCCTGGCATGGTGGTGTGTGCCTGTGGTTCCAGCTACTTGGAAAGCTGAGGCAGAAGGATCGCCTGAGTCCAGTAGGTCAAGGCTGCGGTGGCTGTGAGCGTGCCACTGCCCTCCAGCTAGAGTGACAGAGCGAGACTCTGACTCAAAAAAAAAAATCAGCTTCTCAGAGAGTCCTTCCTTGACCGCCTCTAAATTATTCTCAATCATGTCGCTTGGTTTCTTTTCTTCATAGCACCAATTATCTCCTTTATGTATTTGCTACCTTTGTTTTTATTGTTTATCTCTGTTCACTAGCATGTAAGTTCCTTTAGAGGTTTCTTGTCTACTATTGAACCTAGCGGGGTACCTAATACATTGCATGAATTAAATGATTGAAGGAGGGAAGGAAGTTGTAGGTTTCTAATTAAAAACATACATCTTTAGAGAGTAAAGTGTTTTTTTTTCATGTTTATTTTAAAGATGTGGGGAGAAAGTCAAGTTTTTATATCGATTATAAGGTTAAGGGCAAGTGTATTTGTTGTTCATAGGACTTTAAATAGATTTGCATTTTGAGGAAGGAGAATTGTTTAGGAAGAAGCCAGAATTAGAGAATTCCCAAACTAGGTATGGCAGAGTCAGCACTTGATTAGCTCCTAATCAATACCAGAGATATTCTAGAGTTTCATTAGATATTCTTAGTTGTTTCAGGAGCAAATTTAATGCATATGAATAGTACATATGTATTTAACACATTTGTAATAGGTACTCTGGATGGAGTCCCTCCTGTGTGACAGGCACTGTTCTAAGTGCTTTATAAGCACTATTGTGATTAGTCCTCACAAAAAAGAAAGAAAGAAAAAACTGTGGTTTAGAGAAGTACCCTCCTAGCTGGAATTCAAGCCTAGGCGGGTCTGACCCCGGAGTCTGTGACTCTACTGTCCACATGCCCTGCTGAATTTCTGGCAATACCATGACATATGCAGGGTGGGTAGGACTGCTGGCCCAGTTTTAGAGATAAGAAGCTAAAGTTCAGAAATATTGTATGACTTGCCTGAGACCATCCAGCTAGTCAGTGATGGCCTGGAATTGAGTCCAGGTCCTTTCTACTTTTTTTTTTTTTTCTTTTTCTTTTCTTTTTTTTTTTTTGAGTCGGGGTCTCACTCTGTCACCCAGGCTGGAGTGCAGTAGCATGCTCACAGCCACTGTAGCCTCAACCTGCTTGGCTCACAATCCTTCCACCTCAGTCTTCCAAGTAGCTGTAACTACAGGTGTAGGCCACCATGCCCAACTAATTTTTTGATTTATTGTAGAGACAAGGTCTTGCCATGTTGCCCAGGCTGGTCTCAAACCCCTGGGTTCAGGCAATCCTCTCTCCTCAGCCTCCCAAAGTGCTGGGATTACAGTTGTGAGCCACTGCGCCCTGCTTTTTTCTTTTTTTCTTTTGAGACAGGGTCTCTCTGTAGCCCAGGCTGGAGTGCAGTGGTACAATCCCAGCTCACTGCTGTCTTGATCTCCTGAACTCAAATGACCCTCCCATCTCAGCCTCCCGAATAGGTGGGACTACAGGCACACACCACCACACCTGGCTATTTTTATTTATTTTTTTGTAGAGACAAGGTCTTGCTATGTTGCCCAGGTTGGTCTCAAACTGCTAAGTGCAAGTGATCTTCCTGCCTCGGCCTCCCAAAGTGCATGAGCCACCGCCCCTGGCCCCTTATGTCTTTAATCTCAGGATTCTGCTTTAGTTTACAGGCCCCCTTGGGATAAGAAAGAGATGAGACTGGGCAGAATGTATGTGCCATGGGTCCTTGAAGACCAAAGGTGGGGAGAGGACGCTGCACGGTAGGAAAAGCTGATATTCTCTCCCCCAGGCATTCCTGCAGAAGTACGGATACCTCAATGAACAGGTCTCCAGTGCGCCCACGGCCGCTCGATTCAGCAATGCCATCAGGTAGGATGGAGAGATGTGGAGGCCTCGGGGGCTGCCAGGGTACAAAACTCCCACCATTTCCTCCCTCCCGCTGGAAAGCTGGCAGGCCATGCTCCAGGGAGGCAGGTCTTCAGTCCTCAGCCCTACCCTCCACCTCCCTTTGTGGTCCTTTATCTCAATTCCTCCTGACAGAGAGTTTCAGTGGGTGTCCCAGCTACCCATCAGCGGTGTGCTGGACCGCGCCACCCTGCACCAGATGACTCGTCCCCGCTGCGGGGTTGCAGATACTGACAGTCATGTGACCTGGACTGAGAGGATGAGTGCATTGTTTGCTGGACGTCGGGCCAAAATGAGGCGTAAGAAACGCTTTGCAAAGCAAGGTGAGCACTGTAAAAATCCAGCTAGGCTGAGATTTCCCAGCGTCCTGAAACCCATGGCTAGAAAAACAGCTCAGCCTGGGGCTGCGCCTTCATCAGTAACCTCTCTTTCCTAAGGCGACGGTGGGGGCGGGGCGGTGGGCGAGTAGGACCTCTAGACTTGAGGACTATGATTGTGAATACAGGTGTTTAAATCAGAACAATACCTACACTGACAAATGATCATCATGAAAGTGTTTTCCGATATACAGTTGGCAAATATTTTTTCTCATTCTTTGGGTTGTCTCCCTGCTCTCTTGATGGTTTCTTTTGCTTTGCAGAAGCTCGTTAATTTGATGAGGTCCCACTTGTCTATCTTATTTCTTAAGGTATTGGCCTTTAAGGTTCTGTGTTTATATACCTAACCCTAAGTTGTACCCCACATATTTTATAATAAAAATTTAAAAAATAAAATAAAATCAATCTGATCAAATAAAGATGACAATTAAATAGAAAAAAAAAAGAAAAAGAAAGTGTTTTCCAGATCAAATTCCATCAAGTCTACTTAATTCTTTAATCAATTTTCCGTATTGGATAGTTAAACTGTTGCCAACATTTTTCATTTATATTTTACTGGAGTGATTTTAATCAAAATCAGTTCTTTTTTTCTTTTCTTTTTTTGAGTCGGGGTCTTACTTTGTCACTCAGACTGAGGTGTGCAGTGGCACAATCACGGTTTACTGCAGCCTCGACCTCCTGGGCTCAGGAGATCCTTCTACCTCAGTCTCCTGAGTAGCTGGGAATACAGGTACACCCAGCTAATTTTTTTTTTTTTTTTTTTTTTGTAGAGACAAGATCTCACTGTATTGCCCAAGCTGATCTTGAACTCCTAGGCTCAAGGAATCCTCCTGCCTTGGCTTCCCAAAGTGCTGGGATTACAGGCATGAGCACCATGCCTGGCTGGAATCAATTGTTTTTTTGGTAACAGTTATTCAACAAAGATGTGATCCATTGACCAGTTTTATTTTATTTTGTCCATAGTACATTTTTAACAGCTTTATTGAGATATCATTCACGTGTCGTACAATTTACCCATTTAAAGCATAGAATTTAGTGGTTTCACTTCAGTTAGGATATTTGCAGAATTGCACAATCATAACCACAATCTAATACCAAAACATTTTCATCATCCCAAAAAAGAAACCCCATACCCATTAACAGTCACTATCCACCCTCCCCTCCCCCAGCCTCTGGCAATCACTAACCAACTGCCTTTCTCTATGGATTTGCCTATACTGAACATTTCATCATATCACATTTTACATATTACAGTTTCAGCTGTTGTGATTTTCTTGTAGCTTTGTTTTGCTTCTTTCTTTTCTACTCCTCCTCCTTCTTTTTTTCCAAATCCACTGTTACAGGGTTACATGGTACAGCACTAAGATTCACAAAGATTTGATTTTTCTGTTAATTTTCCACAAATAATAAGTTTTACTAGCCGTGCTGGTGGCTCAGCCTGTAATCCCGCGCCTTTGGGAGGCTGAGGTGAGTGGATTGCCTGAGCCCGCGGGTTCGAGACCTGCCTGGGCAACTTG
>NW_007250950.1:10218-21176 GCF_000164805.1 Carlito syrichta | reverse complement strand
GTAATTTTAGCAACTTAATTGCTTTTATCAGGCCTAATTTTTCTCTGGTCAATTTTTGCAGTTTTCAAGATTTCTGACAAGATGAATGTTTTCAGTCAGGTTTTCATCTATAATTAATTTTACTGCGTGCACCTTGGGCCATTGCCACTTTAATTTGTGTTAACAACTTTTACCAATAATATTTATGATGAACAGGATAGAAAGCACATAGTTTGTTTTCATCTCTTAGCTAATCCATAAGGAAATTTTGGGTGGTTCCCCTTACTGTTGGGGAGCAGCTGTTTCCAGGTGTTTGCCAATCCAATTCCATTGAGTCTAGCCAGTCTGAGTCCCCAGTACTGTCTACGTTCCTGGTAAAGCAAGGAGTTGGCACTGGGGTCTGGGCTCTGGGTCAAGATGTCCTCAGTGTCAACATGTTCTGTGTCCCACCCCACCGTGTTTCTGGGCAGAAGAGTGTAGTAGAAGACAGAAGTTGCTGACCCAATGCTGACTCCTTGCTTTACCAGGAACATGGACAGTCAGTACTAGGGACCCAGGCTGGCTAGATGGGTAGACGCAATGGAATTGGATTGGCAAACACCTGGAAACCAGCTCAGAGGTGCTGGTAGAACAGACAGAGCAGCATCCCTGGAGCTGGAGTCCCTGTGTTCAAGTCTCAGCTGTGTGACCTGGGCCCCGTTACTTTGTGTTAGGGTTCAGACGGACAGGGTGAGGGTGTAGAGGCGGAGAGAGGCACGCAGCACTGCCAGGGCTGGCAAGCCGGAGGTGCGCGCTGGCAACCCAGAGATTCGAGTAAATTGGAAAGTATTGCGAGACACAGAGGTGAGAGAAGAAGAGATTTATTTAAGAAAAGTTCACCCCCCACAGATAGGGAGTGGGCCTACACTCTAGGTGAATGTGGCGTCGTAGCCCCCAGAGTCCTGGCTTAAATTCTTTTTTTTTTTTTGAGTTGGAGTCTCACTCTGTTGCCCAGACTGGAGTGCAGTGGCCACTCCCGGCCACCGCAGCCTCGACCTGCTGAGCTCCAGCGATCCTTCCACCTCAGCCTTCCAAGTAGCTGGAACTACAGGCGCGTGCTAGCACACCCGGATAATTTTTTGATTTTATTGTAGAGATGAGGTCTTGCCAAGTTGCCCAGGCGGGTCTCGAACCCGCGGGCTCAGGCAATCCGCTCACCTCAGCCTCCCAAAGGCGCGGGATTACAGGCTGAGCCACGGAGCTCGGCTCTGGCTTAAATTCTTTTCTTGGAGATGTTGCACTTGACTGCCGTGACTTCTTTATCGACCACCTGTGGATGTCTTGGAGAACCTGTGACGCAGAGACCCATTAATGTTTGCCCACATTATCATAGCCCCTAGAGAAGGACGTGACAAGGATTCTAATTCTCCTGCACCTTCCCAAACGACATTCCTTAGAGCTAGTAGAGGGTGGACCTCCCCTTACCTTATAGGCATTCCCAGTGCGTAGCTTCGGGGGATCCTTGGTTTCCCTGTAGATAGTGCCCAATTTACTGGAAGATCGAATCCCCACCTGCTCTCCCTCTGAGTGGTTATAACTTTTGTAATTACAAGTTTCATGACTTTTACAGTCCTTGCCCAATGCATGATGTCTTAGGCCTTGTAAATTCCCTTTACTCTAGGCAAGCTTGATTGCCACTATGAAACACCTCTGATACCTGGAAGTCTGTTTCTGAAAAGACAAAGTCGGTAAAGTTAATTATTCCTAAAGTGTGCATTTCTCCAAAAGCGTAGCTTCTACTTTCTCATCATTGTGTCAGGGTTTAAGAACAAGATGAAAAATTGCTTCCCACTCTCTGTCTGTCCTTTCACTTTGTTCACTGAGGCTCCATTCCCTTAGGATGGTCCATGATTACCAAGTGGAAGGGAGAACATGGTGGGGAGTGGATAGCCCCAGAAACCCTCTCAGCAGCTGCACTTGGAGATGCTTCCCTTCTGGGCTACATCTCACCCTCTCATGCCCCAAAGGAAGGATCTAATAGGGTCTGTTTATCACTATACTTTTGGACACTGGATAGTGTTACTTGGCTGCCAGATAAAAGACAGGATGCCCAGTTCAATATGAATTTCAGATGAACAACAAATAATTTTTAAGGGCTTTTAAAAAACATATCTGACCATCTCATTCCAGGTACCTGTTCCTCTCTATGCCTGCAGGCCTCTTGTGCCTTCACAAAACTGGTGGGGTGGGGGGCCCTGGGATGTGTCTGGGGTGGAAAAGGAAAGAGAAAGCAATGGATATTTACTGGCAGCTTCATGTTGCTATCTCATTTAAGCCTCGTCCCTTACCACGTTACAACCCCATTTTGCAAATAAGGAAGCTGAGGCTTGGAGAGATTCCATCATTTGTCATGTTAAGTTTGCAAGTGGAGGTACTTGAATTCCAATCCACGTTCTTCCCACAGTATCAGCTGCCTGCTGGGAGTCAAAACTCCAGGGTCCTGCCCAGGCAAAGTTTCTAGCTCTTCCCTCTTCTCTCCTTTGCCCTCCCTTTTTCTTCTTGGACTTTAGAGCAGAGATGTGGGGATGGGGGGGATGCAGTACCAGGTATTACTGGGTTATGGAGGTTGCCATGAAAACCAGCCTTGCCCAGTCAGGAGTTAGGGATGGGGCCCAAAGTGTCTTCCCCTAGAGAGCAAATCTGGAGGAAGACAGGGCTCAGGCTGCTGGTCCCTGGCCAGTTCCTTCCTTCCTGGCAAGCATACCAGCCTCCTCCCACTCTGCTTCTCTCCCGAGGAAAACAGTTGTTTTCTCTCAATTCCTATTTCTGTTCATCCTCCTTATCCTTCCTCTAAGCACACATATATACCCCACATACACAGAGTTTCACAGAGGATTTTTATTCTGAGACCTGTCACCTTCACTGGCTGCCTAAAATGATATAATTGCCCACTCTCCCTCCTCCTCCTGCCTGTGGAGTGAGGGCCTCCCTAGCTGCCAAGAGGCAGAAGGAGTCATCTCACATCATGCTAAAGGATGCTAAAGGACAAAAGGTTTGTGAAGGGAAAGAAAGAGCCTGGGAGTCCACCACCCAGAGTGGGACGTGAAAGAGCCCAGCGCCAGCCAGTCTGGTGCCCAGTGAAGACTTACAGTGTGACCAGCAAAAGCATTATTGGTACATAACGAACTCTCAGTCACACCTCTGGGCTCCAGGTCTTCCCTTTGCCTTCCTTGTCTCCCTCCCTTCTTTCAGAATCACTCCCTCTCCCCTCCCTGAGGGTTGGTCACTGGCTGGGAGGCAGAGGTTGGGTGGCTGCCAGGCCAGACAGGCCCAGGGAGGCAGCATTGCCTTGAATGGAGCTTGGCTCAGGGGTGGGAGAAGGGACATACCCCTCCCCCACTTTCATGGGTGGGGAGGGGAAGGGAGGCCAGCTCCTCTGCTCTCTAAGACCCTCCCTTCCATCTGGAGAATTTCAGCTCATGCTTTGACCCGAAGAAGTGATGTTAAGGCAGATTTATAAGCCTGGAGTCTTAGCAAATGCGTGTGCTCATCTCTATGGACTAATGGAAAGAACACTGGATTAGGTGTCAGGGCCTGCCTCAGAGACTTGTTCATTCTGTGACCCTGAGCAGGCCCCTTCCCTCAGGTCTCAGTGACCCCACCCTGGGCCCAGGAGTTCTGCCTCCAAGCTACAAGTCTTCCACTTGAGGTCATAATCTCAGCCCCTGAGTTTGCAGGGCTCAGAAATAGCCCATAGGAAACTGGGCATCTGGACCTTCTAGCCACCCTGTTGCTGGTTGCAGTGTGGAATTGGAGAGGGACCCAGGCTCAGCTGACCCAGGGCTGGGGCAAGAGGCCAGAGTCTCAGCCCTCAGGGAGAAGCTGCAGTTTGGGGCAAAGGGAGAGAAACTCTTAAGCAGAATGGAAACATTTTTCTCCGTCAGAGACAAAACACACCCTTTGTTCTTATTTGTTTTCACCTCAGAGCTCTCTGAAGTCCCCGAGGAAGTGAGGAGGAGAGCAAGGGGGCAGGAAAGGACCTCAAATAAATGGGCCTTGTTGCTGTTGGCCAGCACAGGCCCGAGGCACTGGAAAGGGCAGAGTGACGCCTCCAGGAGGTGGCAGGAGAGTGTGAAGCGTGGGGGAATGCTGGAGGAGTGGTCACAGCTGTGGCCTCTCTGGCTCCACCTCTTCTTCACCCTGACATGGCAGGCAGGGCCAGGATTTGCAGTAAGAGGCAGGAGCTGTTTTAGGCTGTGGAAAAGAATAAGACACCAGACCAGGTGTTCAGACAGACTTTTTCAAGTTGGGGGAAAATAATAATATCTTTCAAGTCCTAGGCAAAGGCTGCATCCCCTCCACTGGACTGGGCCTTCTCCAGTCCAAGCCACTATACAGGGCACTGTCCAGGGTAGAGGTAGTCCTCTAAGTCTGAGGGCTCCCCTTAGCAGGGCAGTATCTCCTTAGCCAAATGGGGGGCTACACAGGGCAAGGGCTGTGTCTACCCCATCAGATCAGGCGCTCCCTGGGGAAGGGCCTACCTCTCCGTCATCCTGGGTCCATAAGGACCAGATTCAGGCTCTGCACCAGGTGTGACTAACATGACCTTTTGGGTGGCAGGCAACAAGTGGTACAAGCAGCATCTCTCCTACCGCCTGGTGAACTGGCCCGAGCGCCTGCCTGAGCCAGCAGTTCGGGGGGCCGTGCGTGCCGCCTTCCAGCTATGGAGCAACGTCTCGGCGCTGGAGTTCTGGGAGGCTCCGGCCACAGGCCCTGCTGATATCCGCCTCACCTTCTTCCAAGGGGATCACAACGATGGGCTGGGCAACGCCTTCGATGGCCCAGGTGCTGACACAAAGCATCTCTTCACATAGCAGGAAAGGAACCCAACTGGGAGGGGCAGTTTGGGGGTGGCAGCAGAGCGGTCATTCTCCCTGTGGCCTTGGTCAAGTTGCATTCCCCTGCAAAAAGCCCCCAGACTCCTCATCGTAAAGTGGGAACCAGGGTTCCTGCTCTATTACGGATCACGTGTCTGAAGGGACTGTCTGATGAGGTTCTGCATGGAAAGTGCTTTGCAAACTCTAAGGAGTCTTATGTTTTCTGGGAGAATTTCCTGAGGCCCTGTCATCTATCCCCACCCCTAGATAGGACTGTGCTTCTCTTGTTCTTCAGGGTGGATGCTCTCCATGACAGAGCCTTGAAAAACATCCACTACCCCACTACTGCTTCATCTCCCCACCAACTACCCCATTCCTGCTCCCCCCTCGATGATTACAGTTGCTGCCACAGGCCAAGAGGCATCCTACCTCCTGACAGCCATGGAATGCTTCCTATACCCATGCCACAGAGATTCTGTTTATCCCCAACCTGAAGGTTTCTGGATGCAACTTTAACTGCTCTCCTCCCCTTCTGCCCAACACTGGCCTTCAGAACCTGAATATGGGCTATTTCTTTCCTTTTTTTTTTTTTTTTTTTTTGAGTTGGAGTTTCACTCTGTTACCCAGACTGGAGTGCAGTGGCACGCTCTCAGCCACTGCAGCCTCAACCTGCTGGGCTCCAGCGATCCTTCCACTAGCCCGGCTAGTTTTTTTTTTTTTTTTTTTGAGTTGGAATCTCACTCTGTCACCAACCTGCTGGGCTCCGGCGATCCTTCCGCCTCAGCCTTTCAAGTAGACAGAATTACAGGCATGCACTACCATGCCCGGCTGATGTTTGATTTATTGTAGATATGAGGTCTCGCTGCCCAGGTGGGTCTCGAACACGCGGGCTCAGGCAGTCCATTCACCTCAGCCTCCCAAAGGCGCAGGATTAGAGGCTGAGCCACCGAGCCCGGCTTCGGCTAGTTTTTATTTATTGTAAAGATGAGGTCTCGCCAAGTTGCCCAGGTGGGTCTCAAACCCGTGGGCTCAGGCAATCCACTCGCCTTGACCTCCCAAAGTGCTGGGATTACAGGCTGAGCCACCGAGCCTGGCCTTTTTTTTTGTCAGAGTTTCACTCTGTTGCCCAGGCTGGAGTGCAGTGGCAGGCTCACGGCCACCACAGCTTCGATCTGCTGGGCTCAGGTGATTCCACCTCAGCTTCCAAGTAGCTGGAACTACAGGCACACCCCACCACACCCAGCTAATTTTTTCTTTTATTGTAGAGACGAGGTCTCGCCAGTTGCCCAGGCTGGTTTCAACTCTCTGTTCTCAGGCAGTCCTCTCACTTCTGCCTCCCAAAGTGCAGGGACTACAGGCATGAGCCACGGTGCCCGGCTATGTGGGCTATTTTGAATTTTCTCTCTCTTAATGAGGAAAGAAAACTTGATGGGATCCCTTCAGGGTGGGGACTTAAGCCCTTGTGTGGCCTGGGAACTTAGGCCTCCACCTCCTTCACACCCTCCTGCTTTCAGCTAAGCCCATCTAGCTCAGAGACCCCGTCCTGGCCCTGCTGCTGAAACCCAAGTTGGAACTGGGAGTAATGTAGGCTTTGCAAATATCCACATGTAGCACACACATGTGCTTACATGTAACCCACTTCACCAGTGTCATACACATGAGATGGTTACATCCATACCGAGGCAGAGGCCAGTGGCTAAGACAGCACTGCCTCAGGCGTCAGGACATTGGACTCCCCAAACAACTCTATGACTTGGGACAGATTATTATTATTATTATTATTATTATTTGAGTTGGAGTCTCACTCTGTTACCCAGACTGGAGTGCAGTGGCCGCTCCCAGTCGCCGCAGCCTCGACCTTCTGGGCTCCGGCGATCCTTCCGCCTCAGCCTTCCAAGTAGCTGGAACTACAGGAGCGCGCTACCACGCCCGGCTCATTTTTTGATTTATGGTAGAGATGAGGTCTCGCCTGCCCAGGCGGGTCTCCAACCCGCGGGCTCAGGCAATCCACTCACCTCAGCCTCCCAAAGGCGTGGGGTTACAGGCTGAGCCACCGAGCCCGGCTGGGACAGATTATTATTAGTATTACTATTACTATTATTTGTAGAGATGAGGTCTTGCTACGTTGCCTGGGCTGATCTTGAACTCCTGGGCTCAAGCGATCCTCCTGCCTCAGCCTCCCAAAACCCTGGGATTACAGGCATGAACCACCACACCAGACCCAGAATGCACACATGCATTTGTTATTAAAGAAAATATACCTAAAAATGCCCCATATTCTAAGTTAACAGCTTGATGAACTTTCACATACCAAACACATCCAGCACCCAGAGTAAGAAACAGAACAGAAGGTCCCATCATACCTCCTTCTGGGGGTGACCACTATGCCTACTCATACGTTTTTTGAAAACAATTATTATGTAGCAGCTATGTGCTAATCACTGTTGTAAGCATCATTTGTAGCACACATGCACACACGTTTATTCAGAACAACCCCGTGAGAAAGAAGCCCATCATTATTCCCATGTTTAGATCAGGAAGCTAAAACACAGGGAGGTTAAACTATCTGTCCAAAGTCACACGGTTGGTAAATGATCAAACGAGGATTGGTACCCAGGCAACTTGGCCCCACACCGTAGCTACACCACAGTGCCTCTTTAGGCATCCGCAATCCCACAGCCTAGTCTTCTGCTCACCTCTGCACACTTCAGCTTCTGCCCCCCTTCACCAGGAGAGAGGTGTTATGCAGCAGAAGGCAGACACACGCACACCAGCGACATTTGCGCCGGGCGGCGGGTGCGTGGGGGTGTCGCGGGCCGTGGCTCCCCCTGACCCTCTGTGCCGCCTGCAGGGGGCGCCCTGGCGCACGCCTTCCTGCCCCGCCGCGGGGAAGCGCACTTCGACCGCGACGAGCGCTGGTCCCTGAGCCGCCGCCGGGGGCGCAACCTGTTCGTGGTGCTGGCGCACGAGATCGGCCACACGCTGGGCCTTCCGCACTCCCCCGCGCCGCGCGCTCTTATGGCGCCTTACTACAAGAGGCTGGGCCGGGACGCGCTGCTCAGCTGGGACGACGTGCTGGCGGTGCAGAGCCTGTATGGTGAGCCCCCCACGGGCCCCGCCACCTGTCCGCCCCTGCCACCCCAGGAGCCCCCATCCTAAACGCGGGGACCTAGCCTCTCCGCCACTGGACCGTCCCAATCCTGAAGGCCTAGGCTCCCCTCCCATCTCAGACTCCTGCTGCCTCCAGTCCGCGGACCCCCTCTCTCTGTCAGTCCCAGCCGATTCCTGTGCACCGGCAGTTCCTCCCCTCCTTGCCTTCCAATGACTGGATTCCTGTCCAACCCCTGGCCGCGGCAGTTCTCCTCACATGTATCCGGTCTCATCACCAGGACCCTGTCCTTGGGCCCGCCTCTTCCCTCATCCCAGACCCCAAATCCTTATTCCTGCCCCAGTCCCTCTTGCTCTCCTGTTCCTCCACGTGGCCCTGATGGCCCGTCTCCCCCAAGCCTGAGCCTCTGCATGGCGGTGGGCTCAGACAAGGTTTTCTCCCCCCAGGCAGGCCAGGCCAGATGAATCGGCCGCTGCTGCCCTGGCACTTGCCTCAGCCCCGGGCTGTCTCCCTCTGAGTGCCATGGGCAGAGCCAGGAGACCTGGGTTCAAGTCGCCCTCAGTTCCTGATTAGCAGTCGCTCTAGAGCAAAGCATTTTCCTTCTGAGAGCCTTCTATCTTGCCTTCTGTGAAAAGCGATAATAATTGAGGTCCTGCTTACCTCACCGGACTGTTTTGCTAGTGGATATAACATGCTTTGTAGTCTGAGAAACCTACACAGTGTGGTAGTAACAGCTACTACTTCATGAGTCTCTAGGTTGGGCCAGGTTCAACATACTCATGAAGTGTGTATCTTTTTGTCCTCAGATCAAGAGAATAGGGCTCAGGGAGATTAGGTAACTTGCCCAAGACCACACAGCTAGGAAATAGCAAGCCAGCATTTGGGAGCTGGTGTCAAATTCTATGCTTGTAGATTCTCTTTACTCTGAAGTCAAGGATAGTGATCTATTATTATATTTGCTGTAGTTATCAAAGCCTGTGTCCCCGAACTCTATCTTCATGCCACTGTATTGCTCAGGACGCAGGGAAGAGGACCCTCTGCCTTTCTTAGTTCCAAACTCTTGCTTGGTCTCCTACTCCAATTTTATCTCATTACATCCCTCCTTCCCAGGCTGTTGGGTGGGAGAGAGGATTCCAGGGAGAACCCTTAAGCTCTCCCTACCACTCTCCTTCCCTGTCCCTCATTAGGAACCAAGGGGGAGGTCCTGAGTGTACAACGTACTCCCCACCCCACGTGTGTTCTCTCATTCTTCTCTCCTTACTCATCAAGGGAAGCCCCAAGGGGGCTCAGCCGCCACCCAGCTCCCGGGAAAGCTGTTCACTGACTTTGAGGCCTGGGACCCACATGGCCCCCAGGGCAGGCGCCCTGTAGCCTGGGGGCCTAAATACTGCCACTCTTCCTTCGATGCCATCACTGTAGGTAAGTTGGTCCCACCCATGCTTCGCTTCTTTCTTCCCTCCTTCCACATCTCCCAGGTCTCCAGAGCTGGAGCACAAGGAAGAGGGATGGATTATAAAATCCAGAAATCCCAAGCCCCAAGCACACTTCAGGACAGCAAGCCCACACCAAACATAACACCTCTTCCTCCTGCCTGCTCTCCCCTCTGCCCCAATGGTGCACACCGTGTCCTTTGATTGCCTTTTTGGGAAACCGGCTTCTAGGACAGCACGTTCCCTGGAAGGATGGCAGGAGGTGATGGTCATTCCTCAACTCTCTTATCTCTGAGCAGACAGGCAACAGCGACTGTACATTTTTAAAGGAAGCCACTTCTGGGAGGTGGCAGCTGATGGCAATGTCTCAGAGCCCCACCCACTCCAGGAAAGGTGGGCCAAGCTGCCCCCCAACATTGAGGCTGCTGCTGTGTCATGGGAGGATGGAGATTTCTACTTCTTCAAAGGTACCAGCCCCGGGGCTGCTGGGAAAATTGAGGCCTAAAAAGGGGAAGTGTCCTGTCTGTGGTCAAAAAGAGGACAAAAAAGGGGAGGAGTTTCACACAGCGACCCACGGTAGAGTCTCTATTCCATTTTGAACCTGTGACCCCCAGGAAGACTCTGCCAGGACATAACTTTCAGTGGTGGAGTGGAGAGCAGCGGGTGTCAAGGTCCCAGGGGGAGTTTCAGAGAGAAGTCTAGAGGGAAGCAGAGGACTGCTTTGAGCTCTGCGATTCAGCAGAAAGAGCCAGATCTTCCTTGGAATCCTGGTCGTGTGAGGTTGGGCATGTCACTCCACTTTTGGAGCATGCATTTCTTGAACAGGGAAAATAATACCTCAGGTTTGCTGGGGAATGAGGATTAAAAGAGAATGATGGGGGCCAGGTGTAGTGGCTCAAGCCTGTAATCCCAGCACTTTGGGAGGTTGAGACAAGGGGATTGCCTGAGGCCATGGGTTAGAGAACAGCCTGGGCAACGTGGCGAGACCTCATCTCTACAATAAATCAAAAAATTAGGCCGGGTTTGGTGGCTCAATCTGTAATCCCAGCACTTTGGGAGACTGAGGCGAGTGGATTACCTGAGCCCGCTGGTTCAAGACCAGCCCAGGTAACTTGGCAAGACCTCATCTCTACAATACATCAAAAATTAGCCAGGCATGGTAGCACACACTTGTAGTTCCAGCTACTTGGAAGGCAGAGGCAGAAGGATGGCCTGAGCTCAGCAGGTCGACACTGGGGTGGCCATGAGCGTGCCACTGCACTCTAGCTTGGGCAACGGAGACTCCAACTCAAAAAAAAAGAGAGAGAATAATGGCTGAAGAGTTCAGTATATCCAGAGGGGGGACTCCAAAAAACCAGAATTTATGTATAAAAAATTGTGTATTTATTCTTATATGTTTAAACTTTAGTCACCTTCAAAGAGCTCTCCATTTGATGCAATACACCTATTGAGAAACTTTTTTCCACTGCTCAAAACAATTCTTCAGCCGGGCTCGGTGGCTCAGCCTGTAATCCTGCGCCTTGGGAGGCTGAGGTGAGTGAATTGCTTGAGCCCGCGGGCTCAAGACCTGCCTGGGCAACTTGG
>NW_007250950.1:4383-10198 GCF_000164805.1 Carlito syrichta | reverse complement strand
GAGGCGGAAGGATCGCCGGAGCCCAGCAGGTCGAGGCTGCGGTGGCCGGGAGCGGCCACTGCACTCCAGTCTGGGCGACAGAGTGAGACTCCAACTCAAAAAAAAAAAAAAAAAAATTCTTCAACTTGTCAATTTTGATGCCTTTTAATGCTGCTGCCATTTTTTTGTTTCGCCTCTTCCACATCAGCAAAACATTTTCCTCTGAGGACTTTTCTCATCCAAGGAAACCAAAAAAAAGTTGCTCAGGACTAGATCGGCTGGATAGGGAGTGTAGGGGCATGGGGGGTCATGCCATTTTGGGGTCAAAAACTGCTGAACTGCCACTCTTCCTTTGATGCCACTCAGCGTGGTGTGGGCATGTGCTTTGTCATGCTGGAAGAACCAATCACCTATTTGCCACAACTTGGGATGTTTCTTCCACAAATTGTTTTTTTTTGTTTTTTGGTTTTTTTTTTTTGAGTTGGAGTCTCACTCTGTCGCCCAGACTGGAGTGCAGTGGCCGCTCCCGGCCACCGCAGCCTTGACCTGCTGGGCTCCGGCGATCCTTCCGCCTCAGCCTTCCGAGTAGCCGGAATTACAGGCATGCGCTACCACGCCCGGCTGATTTTTTGATTTATTGTAGAGATGAGGTCTCGCTGCCCAGGCGGGTCTCGAACCCGCGGGCTCAGGCAATCCACTCACCTCAGCCTCCCAAAGGCGCGGGATTACAGGCTGAGCCACCGAGCCCGGCTTTCTTCCACAAATTGTGATGCGAACTTCTCGAAACTTCCAGATAAACTTTGGATCAAACTTTGGCCGTTTGATCCAAAGGAACAAATTCCGAGAGAACTACAAGGGGCCTGCCCTCCAAAAGATAATTCTGGGGTTTTTTTTGGGGGGGGGGGTCTTTTCTCATATGACTAGATACATGGTAATACTTCAGCTAATTGTATTCATTCATTTACTTATCCAACCAATATTGATTGCCTCCTATGCACTAGACACAGATATGTTAGGGACATAGCAGTGAACAAAGCAGAAAACCTTGCCCTCTAGAATTATTATGAGTAATGATAGCGAGGAAAGTTCTGGGCCTTCCTGATTTTCCATTCCTCACCTAGGGAGAGGGCCCTGTCCCCGCTGGGATCCGTTCTTACAACGCTATCTGCCCTCTGCTGACACCTGCTGGCAGTCTAGACCATAGCAATCCTTCCCCTTCTGCCTCCCTCCTGTTCATAACTAATTAGCAGTGTGACGCCTTTTGGTTGTCATGAAGAGTAGCTGTGGGTTCCAACTTGAGGGGGAGTAGAGCTGTAGGGGACAGAGGTGGGGTGGAGGGTCAGTGGTGAGGGCCTCCAGCTCACCCTGGCTCTCCCAATGTCCCACAGGGAGCCGATGCTGGAGGTTCCGAGGCCCCAAGCCTGTGTGGGGTCTCCCACAGCTGTGCCGGGCAGGGGGGCTGCCCCGCAGTCCAGATGCGGCCCTCTTCTTCCCTCCTCTGCGCCGCCTCATCCTCTTCAAGGGCACCCGCTACTATGTGCTGGCCCAAGGGGGACTGCAAGTGGAGCCCTACTACCCCCGCAGTCTGCAGGACTGGGGAGATGTCCCTGAGGAGGTCAGTGGCGCCCTGCCAAGGCCTGATGGCTCCATCATCTTCTTCAGAGACGACAGCTACTGGCGCCTTGACCAGACCAAACTGCGGGTGACTACCTCGGGCCGCTGGGCCACTGAGCTGCCCTGGATGGGCTGCTGGCATGCCAACTCAGGGGGCTCCCTGTTCTGAAGGGACCTCTCCACCCCTGCAGGTGAACTGTTGGTGCCTGCAGAACCAACTCGTTTTCCCTGCCCGAGGGGCAGAATTTGTCTTGGAAGCCTCTGCGCCTCCCTGCAGAAGACTGGACAACAAAGCCAACACCAGGAAGTTCCCTTTGTTCCCTGAAGACTGTGACATTATCTTTGTTCCCACCACATGGAGGTGAGGTGGGCTCAAAAAAGGGGTCCAAGATCCCTCAGCCCTTTCCTCTGAAGATCTCTTCCCTCCCCAAGCCCTGGGGATTTTATTTCTTCTGCTAAAGTTATAGTTCTGTTCAATAAGGAACAGCACTGGGATCCCACCAGGGGGTTGCAAAACTCAACAGAGAGGTTGGAGACTATTTTGCAAGACTCGCCCCTTCTTCTGAGGGCCTCCTGGCTCCGTTCTTGGACAATTGTGTCATATTTAGTCAGAGGCCTCACTCCCAGGAAGCTTGGATGGGGGGAAGGCACAGGGTGTCCAGCTCCAGAGGCCCCTTTGTGCGGTCAGGACACAGAGTAGGCCTGCCGGGTCCTGGCATTTTGTTTGGGGTTGGAATAAAGAGATGCCTCCAGCTGGTGGGCCTAGAGGCAGGAAGTAGCCTTCTTTGAAGTGGTTCTTCCATCCTTTCCTGTGAGCACAGGTGGGCAGGGATACGAGGTAGGCAAGGACCATGCTCTTCCCTGCAAGCCAAGGCTAGCCGGCTGTGAGTGTGGTGCTACGATGGAGAGAGGGAACCTGCCTCTCTTCAAAAAGCAAAATGTGCTTGTCCTCCAGCCCGGACAGGGTACCGTGTGCAGCAGGATGAGGTCAGGGGGCCTCCCTGGAGGTCTGCAGTGCTGCAGGGGCTGGGGTGCAGCCTCCACAACAGCCGCTCTGCAGGTTGGGGGAGGCCTTGTGCTCACAATGGCCCCATTCTCCAGGCCACACACAGGGCAGCATTCCCAAAGCTCCTGCTGTCTAGCCAAGAATAGCTGGGATTCCTGGGAAGGAACCAGCCCCCCAGCCTCCCTGTGTTCTGCCCGAGTGTCTCAGCATTTGCTTTAGCATCTGGTTCTCCGTTGCTCCTCCAGTCCTCCACACCTGCTGGTTCCTCATCTGCACACACGTTGACCTCCGCAAGCCCGGGCTTCCAGGGAAGGGGAGGACGGTCTGGCCTCAGCCCTCAGTTCCCCAGAGGCATTCCTGGCCATACGCCTTCATTTTCTTCTCTGCTCAATGGGGAGAATGACCTTTGACTGCCCTTGGATGCAAATGCTTGTACAGTTCTGGGGAGGCGAGGAAGGAAGCTCCCTGCCTACCATTTTCCCTTTGGTTTGAGCCCCCGGAGGGTTGCGACTTCATCATCTCCATCCGGAGCCGTGTCTCCCCAGCCTCAACGCATTGACACTTTGACCAGAGGCTTTATTGAATGACTTGAGGGGAAAGGACAGGTTTCTCAGAGGGGTGAGGGAACCCGGAGGGTATTTTCTCTAGCCGATGCCTCTGCTCGGCGGGTCAGAAGAAGGTCGCGGGGAGTTTGGGGGTCAGGCAAGGATGGGGCGGCACAAAGGCTGGGAACAGGGGCGCTCAGGAGCCCCAGGCGGCCCCCGCCGTACCTAGACCTGAGTGCTCCAGAACGCAGTGCGCCACGTAGGCCGGGTGGCTGTGCAGGCTCCTGCATTTCTTGCAAAAAAGGATCTCGCAGCGCGCACAGCCCCCCCGGCGCGGTAGTCGCCGCCGCGTCTCCAGCACGCACGGTTCCTCCGGGAGGCTCCGCTTCCTGCGGGCGGGGACCGCGCGTTCAGTGCCTGGTGCCGTCCCTGCTCCCGGGGTTCGCGCAGCCAGTCCCTCGTGCCCCGGCCCAGGGGCGCCCCTCACCTGTCGGTGGGAGCCGCCAGGACGCCCAGAAGCGCGAAGGGGCTGAGCCAGCCCCAGAAGCCGCTGTCCGCGCGCCGCAGCAGCGCCACCTGCTGGGTGCTGGGCTCCTGGCGCAGCGGGGAGTAGGACACCAGGCGCCGCTCGCGGACCGCGTCCTCCTCCACCTCCCGGTACTGCTCCACGGCCTCGGCGGAGCTCTCCTCCGGCCTCTCCTCTCCCTCCTCCTCCGAGCCCTCCTCCGCTTCCTCCTGCTCCGCCTCCCCGACCCCGGGCTCTTCCAGGTCCTTCTTCCACAAGGGGGTCTTCACGCCTGCGGGCGGTGAGGAGGTCAGTGCAATCCTGCTGTCCAGTGAGGGACCCAAGTACCCTGACTGTCGCCCACCCCGACCCCTCAAAAAGGCAGGTGCACGCGGGACCCTGTGTGCGAGATGCACCCGGCCCCCAGGACACCGCGAGAGGGCTACGGAGAGACAGGGAGCCCTGCCGGGCTCCTGCACTTCCCAGTGGAGGATTTGGGGCAAGTCATCTCACTTCTGTCAAGCTCTGTTTTCTCGTTGTAAACTGGGAAAAAGTAGTGCCTATCTCAAGGGTCGTTGTGGGACTGACAGGAAATCGTGTCTGTATAAAGCGCCTGGCCCAGGGCTTGGCGTGCGGGAAGCCATATGCAAAAGGTGGCGACGGCGATTGCCAATCCTGAGGAAATGAGGGGTCGTCGCCACCTCCCTTCCAATCTGCTCTGGGGTGGGTGCCTGATCTCGGTGTAGGCTGTCAGTAAAAGTTCATTGCACCGATTGTCATTTTAATAGGTGGTCGCTTATAGGGTATCATATTTTTTGAATGGAATTTCCTTCCTCAAAGTGGGTCTTGCCTTAAGGAAGCCCATCATGCCTAGTGGCAGGTTAGGCAGGCAGGTGGGTGTATAACTCCTCCGTATGATTTATTTTTCCTTCCTTCCTTCCTTCTTCCTTCCCTTCCTTCCTTCCTTCCTTCCCTCCCTCTTTGTTTCTTTTGAGTCAGAGTCTCACTCTGTCACCCAGGCTGGAGTGCAGTGGCACGCTGACTGCCACCACAGCCTGGAACTGCTGGTCTCAGGAGATCCTTCTGCCTCAGCCTTCCAAATAGCTGTAACCACAGATGCGAGCCACCACGCCCGGCTAATTTTTGAATTATTGTAGAGACAGGTCTTGCCATGTTGCCCAGGCTGGTCTCAAACCCCTGGGCTCAGGCAATCCTCTTTGCCTCCGCCTCCCAAAGTGCTGGGATTACAGGTGTGAGCCACTGCTCCTGCCTCTTTTTTTTTTTTTTTTTTAAGTATTTAAATTAAGGCATGTACATGTTTTTTTTTTTGTTTTTTTTTTGAGTTGGAGTCTCACTCTGTTGCCCAGACTGGAGTGCAGTGGACGCTCCCAGCCACTGCAGCCTCAACCTGCTGGACTCTGCTGGGTGATCCTTCCGCCTCAGCCTTCCAAGTAGCTGGAACTACAGGTGTGCGCTACCACACCCACCTAGTTTTTGATTTATTGTAGAGATGAGGGCTCTCCAAGTTGCCCAGGCGGGTCTCGAACCCGCGGGCTCAGGCAATCCACTCACCTCAGCCTCCCAAAGCGCAGGATTACGGGCTGAACCACCGAGCCTGGCTGCACGTGCATTTTTAAAAGATATAATGCTACTGCACACTTAATAGACTACAGTACAGTTAAACAGAACTTTTTTTTTTTTAATTGAGTCAGGGTCTCACTCTTTTGCCTAGGCTGGAGTACAGTGCCACAATCAAGCCTCACTGCAGTCTCAAACCCTTGGGCTCAGGCAGTCCTTCCACCTCAGTCTACCAAGTACCTGGGATTTACAGGCACGCGCCACCACACCTGGCTAATTTTTTGATTTTTGATAGAGGAAAAGTCTCGCTATATTGCCCAGGCTGGTATCAAACTCCTGGACTCTAGCAATCCTCCTGCCTTGGCCTCCCAAAGTGCAGAGATTACAGGCGTGAGCCACTGTACCCAGCCTTCCATATGATTTCTATTTGAAAAAAGAAAGCCCCTCTATAGGAAGGCCAATTGGGAAAAGCTGCCCTGGGGATGACCCCTAGGAAAATGTGCCTCAGCCGGGTTCGGTGGTTCAGCCTGTAATCCCGCGCCTTTGGGAGGCTGAGGTGAGGGGATTGCCTGAGCCTGCGGGTTCGAG
>NW_007250950.1:0-4009 GCF_000164805.1 Carlito syrichta | reverse complement strand
CAACTCAAAAAAAAAAAAAAAAAGTGTGCCTCTTCCTTCTTCCAGGCTTGACCCTGATTGAACCTAATTGACAGCTGGATTTCAGTGACGGTCCCCTCTTGCTGGTGCCTTTGTTCAGGGCACAGACTCCATAACTCCCAAACAGTATCCCCCACAGGCAGGAAGCTCGGGAGCTGACTTGGAAATTAACCCGGTTTCCTCTGGGAGGCGTCCACTACCCATTCAGCAAACATTCGTCCAACTCCCCATGCCCTATATTCTGTCACATCTAGATAGCTCGATGGAAAGAGGGAAAGGGTCAAGAACAATTTCTATTAGTCCCTGCCCATTCTGTTTAAAGAGGTTGGGAGCAAAGGGAATGATCATTGGTATTCTAGTCCATGGGCATCGAACACCAACTGCATGCAATCACTGGGCTAAACTCTCTTCCGACATTGTGCCCCTTCTTTCACAGCCAGCACTCAGGAAGGTGATGAGGTGGGGGGAATAGACGGCCTCTGAATGTGATCCAGAAATTTTGAAGCCTTTAAAGAGAAGTCGTTTCAAAGATTCTTCCAGTTTCTGTTACTGTTTACAGATGGAGAATGGAGCTTCACTGCACTTTTGTTTAGGAACACCCATTAAGGAGTCCTCTGGTTGTGAACGACCAGGCCTAGTACACAGCTAAAAAGGGGTTCTGGGGACATTTCAGGAGGAGTGGGAGAAGGAAAAAAGTTTGAAAAGGAAGATTTGGACTTTGGGTGGCGGGCTATGGAGTTTGGACTGTGTCCCTCAGCAATGGGGAGCTGCTGAATGTTCTGATAAGGGGACATATTCAGAGTCGTGTAGGATGTTCCCGAGGCTGGGTGCAGTAGCTCCTGGCTGTAACCCCAGTAACACTTTGGGAGGCCAAGGCGGGAGGATCACTTGAGGCCAGGAGTTGTAGACCAGACATAGCGAGGCCCCACCTCTATTTTAAAAAAATAAAGTTCCCGCTGATGGGGCAGAGGGAGACCCACGTAAGAGTCATTACAGTGGTCCAGGTCAGGGGCAAAGGTCTGAACAAGAGAGGTGGAAGTGAGGAAGCAGATGTCAAGACTATTCTGGAAGGAGAAAGGAGCGGGCCTGTAGATACATGGATAGATAATGGAGAGAAGCCTAGATAGACTTCATGGTGTTGAGCTGGCTCATCCAAAGTAGGTCAAGATGCCCTCTCCTCTGGCCCCACCCTGCCTCCGGCCTCACTCACTGTGTTTATCCATTCTTCCCAGACTGTGCTGCCCGCTTTCCCTGGTCAAGGACTGGAATGTAAGGGGTTGCCCATAAATTATAGAACTTTGGTCTTTAGGACCTCTATTGGATCACAAGGGGCGGAGCTAGAACCTCACCTGTCCATAGGGCTCTGCCCAGGATTAGCTTCCTTTTCCAGAGCCTCCAGAAGCACTCAAAATCCAGATATTCTCTACCTTCCTCCTTGGAAAGGCATGAAAGAGGAGTTGAAGGTGGTTTTGACCCCTAATAAACTGGGGTCAAATTCCAGCTCTACCACATAAATATAAAAGCTACCTGACCAGGTGCAGTGGCTCATGCCTGTAATCCCAGCACTTTTGGAGGACAAGGTAAGAGGACTACTTGAACCTAGGAGTTTGAGACCAGCCAAGAGAATACAGTGAGACCTTGTATCTATAAAAAATTAGCCAAGCATGGTGGCACATGTCTGTAGTCCCAGCTACTCAGGAGTCTGAGGTGAGGGGATCACTTGAGCCTCAGGAGTACATGGTTATAGTGAGTCATGATTGCACCACCCCACTCCAGCCTGACCAGCAGAGCAAGATGCTGTCTCAAAAAATAATAAAAATAATTTTAAAAAAGAACTGTGAAGGATCTGCAATGTTACCTTACTTGCAAGCTACAAAGTTAACCTGCTGCAGTTTGACGGATGCTGCCAGAAAGTGTGAGACTCCTGTTTCAGAGACAAAGGACTTTATTACTCATGGCACAGCAACATCAGCATATTTGTGTCAGCTTTCCTTGCCTCAGTGTTCCATGAGTGTAACACAGATAAGTGTCAATGGATACCTGCATATGCAGTGGTTTGCATTACAAGAGGAACCCTGAGTAAGCAAACCTGCTTTTTTGCTCTGGAAGAAGACAGGATCCTTATCCCAAGGCCGTTCACTACTAAAAACTCCTTGAAAAATCAGTGCCTCTGCTTGCAAGACATGCAGAAACACAAAAGACCCAGGGAGAATTGTCTTCCAACAAACCCAATCTCTTTAAACTTACCAAAAGAGCTTGTAGCCACATGGCTCTTTTTTTTTTTTTTTTCCTGAATCAAAGTCTCACTCTGTCACCCAGGCTGGAATGCAGTGGCACGTTCAAGGCCACCGCAGCCTCCACCTGCTGGGCTCAGGTGATGCTTCCGCCTCAGCCTTCCAAGTAGCTGGAACTACAGGCACACGCTTCCATGCCCGGCTAATTTTTTGATTTATTGTAGAGATGAGGTCTTGCCAAGTTGCCTGGGCTGGTCTCAAACCTGCGAGCTCAGGAAGTCCTCTCACCTCAGTCTCCCTAAGTGCTGGGATTATAGGCATGAGCCACCACACCTAGCTTACCATGGCTCTTGATTGCAAAATTCAAAAACTCACTCTGGCTAATTTAAGGAGAAAGAATAATGAGCTCACAGCATGACCAGAGGCTTGAGAACTGGATAGGAATCAAGCTAGGCTGGTGATTATGAACACAGCCATGATCACATTACAGGAACAATTTGGTTTAGAGGCCACTGCTAGGGGCCACCCATGGACATTGGCACCATGAGCAACCTCCTTGAGACACTCCCTAAGACTTAATTCCTCAGCAGGCACATTCACGTGAATGAACTTGTGCTGTGACTTTTAGAGAACATCCCACCAAGACAGCACAAGGAGGGTCCCTTAGCCCTGTCATTCTTCTCATCCTGCCTCTCCAACCTTAGTCTGCCCAGCAGCCCTTTGCCATCCATCCTTAGGATGTGTATTCCCTCTTCTCAGAGCTATTTTGGCTTTTCTGGGACCCTCATAAAAAGTTGGATTGCCATAACAAATCATACCAGCAATAAAAGCACACTGAAAACTGATCTCACAAAGTAGTAATACGGTCTTCAGTGAAAACATGAGAGCAAGCAGGTAATTCCACTAGTGCCAGGAATAGGTGCATATCTCCTATACATGGATGCCACCTTGAGAGACTCCTTGAAACAAGAGAAACTGCACTAATAATGAGTGTGAACTCAGATCTCTATACAAAAGAGAATGTTGCCAGGTGCTGTGGCTAATGCCTGTAATCCCAACACTTTGGGAGGCTGAGGTGGGAGGACTGTTAGAGACCAGGAGTTCGAGACAAACCTGGGCAACATAACAAGACTGTCGCTACTAAAAAATGTTTACATTAGCCAAGTGTGGTGGCATGCACCTGTAGCCCTAGCTACTGGGGAGGCCAATGCAGGAGGATCACCTGAGCTCAGGAGGTCAGGGCTGCAGTGAGCTATGATCATGCTACTGCACTCCAGCCTGGGCAACAGGGTGAGACCCTGTATCTAAAAAAATAAAAATAATACAAAATAAAATAAACTACCAGGCACAGTGGCTCATGCCTGTAATTGCACAGTGGCTCATGCCTGTAATTCCAACACTTTGGAGGTGGAGGCAAGAGGATTGCCTAAGCTCAGGGATTCGAGACCAGCCTGGGCAATTTGGCATAACTTCATCTCTATAATAAAGAAAAATTAGCCAGGCATGGTGGCACACGTCTGTAGTTCCAGCTACTTGGAAGATTGAGGCGGAAGGATTGCTTGAGCCCAGCAGGTCGAGGCTGTGGTGGCTGTAAAAGTGCCACTGCACTCCAGCCTGGACAACAGAGTAAGACTCTTACTAAAAAGTAAGTAAACAGCCGGGTTCGGTGGCTCAGCCTGTAATTCCGCGCCTTTGGGAGGCTGAGGTGAGTGGATTGCCTGAGCCCGCGGGTTCGAGACCTGCCTGGGCAGTGAGCC
>NW_007250949.1:601356-606327 GCF_000164805.1 Carlito syrichta | reverse complement strand
TACAATAAATCAAAACATTAGTCGGATGTGGTAGCGCGCACCTGTCGTTCTAGCTCCTTAGAACACACGGGCTGCTTCTCTATCCCCACACTGAGAAGGGAACTCTGGCCAGTCTCCCTCTGCTCAGCACTTTACTCCTTGTATTCAGGCCCCATGACAGTCCATGCTCTCTTCCCGCTCAGCCAGCCAGCAAGCACAGACAGCCCCTCTTCTAGTCCACAGTCCCAGGGGCCAGTCCAGATCCAGTCTCCACTGCCCCCAACTGTGCACCCAGCCATGCACCTAGGCTGCCAGGAGTCAGCACCTTCATGTGCTCTCCCTCTCCCATGCTTGTTCTTCTTGTGTTTAAGTTGTGTCATATTTATGCTCCAAGAAGTGCTGCCTCATGGAGGAACTTTCTCCTTTGCTCTCAGTGAATAAGTCTTTCTTTCAGCCTGCTCAGAATTGAGTGAGGAGTAGAAAGGGCTCTGAAAGGTCGAGGTCTGACTAGCTCCGTGAATGTAGGCCACTGTTCCATTTGTCACTTATTCATTCATCCATGGGTGTGCTAGGTTCTCAGCTGGTCCTTGTGGTCCCCCTGTCTGCTCACTGAGTTCCTATCCTCCATCCTCAGTGAGAGTGTCCCATCCACTGGACAGCCCATCCAGAACTAAGTCCTCAGGGAGAATTGTTGGACTCTGCCTCCTCCGTGCACCAGACCACTTCTGTCCCCTGTCTCCTACTGTTGCTGTCTGCAAACTCCAAAAAGCAGTTATCTGTCTCATGGTACTTGTGTCCCTGCAGCTTGGGAGCTCCCTGTGGGCAGGGACTGTGCTCCCCATGTCTCTGAGTCCCAGTGCCAACTTGGACCTTTGGAAAGGGCAGAGAGAGGAAAGAAGAGAGATGGGTAGGTGTGGACGAGGCTGGGATAGGGCAGAGAGCATGGCAGGGCAATGAAGAGCTAGGTGTGGCGAGGAGTGTCAGAACAGCACTAGCTTACAGCATCCTCAGGCAGTCAGATGCTGGCCAGTGCAGGATGGTGGAAGATGTAGTCTATGCTGGGTATGGGTCTAGGTAGTTGGGTCTGGAGGCTCTGTCAATGAGGGCCTCTGCTTAGGAGAAATCAGGCCACATGTACAGAAGCCCTGCTGTGCAGCTGCTTTCCTGGGTCTTTATGTGCTGGAGCAGTCTGCAGGGCAGGCTAAGTTTCTCCCCAAAGGGCGCCATGAGCTTACCCAAGTGAATTTTACCTTCCAGTTAATGTTCTCCCGAGTTTGTGTAAAAGTATGTATAAATACATGTAGGAAACCACACTGGCTTCCCTCCACAGGCATTCCTTGTGGGAAACGGCCCATGTGTTCACAAAGCTCAAAACTTGATGTCAAGAGTGATGCTGGCTCCAGCCAGAGTCAGAGGTGGGGGCTAGGAATAGGAAAGCATGGCTTCTGGAGTATATCCCTTTGCATAACATAATGATGAGGAGGACAGTGAGTGCTGCATTTATTGTGTGTTTAAATGTGGACCAGACCCTTCACTGAGCTGTTTTCATGCATTACCTTGTCGAATTCTTACAGTGCCTCATTTTCCAGATGAAAAAATTGAGGCACTGAGAGGTGAGGGAACTTGCACAAGGTTGCCAGTAGCATCACAGGACTGGTGCTCTGCCCATCTGTCCTGGCTCCTGACTGCCTGCCTGTGGAGCCCCTCTCAGTAATTGACCCGAGTGTGGCGAGGCTTGGAGGGCCCCGAGGTTCAACAGCAATGCCTTCTTGAGTGGCACTACCTGCAGTTCCAGGTCCCAAGTGTGGCTCTTTAAGCACCAAGCATTCAAAATACATTTTGTGGCAGGAGTTTTTTGAAATGTCTCACACACTTCCCTTCTCTCTTCATGGGGATAGTCTAAGTTGGCTTTTCATCTTTTGTCCTACATTTTAGGTTTTTTGTTATGAACTCGGTTACAGAAACAGCCACCCCTCTTAGACCAGAAGACGACTGTTAATGTTTATCCCACATTGAATGTCCCAAGACCTCTGGGCTGAGAGTAAACTCTTTCCTTTTGGTTTAACTGCTAAGTGCCACTGTCTTATAGTAGGTTTTGCTCTAAAGATCACAGCCGTGTTTGTATATATAGCAGGTAAGAGACTGAGGCTCTGCACTTGTTGATAAAGTGCATAAGCTTTAGAACAGCTGTTGGCCTTATGGAAGCCATTTTCACTTATTCTGAGCATATAGTTAGACTCTGGATGATCATATTGCACAAAGATGACCTCCAGTCAAATTAGACCTTTTTGCCTATTAAACCCATGCATGAAGTATTTGGGGATCTGTTCATTTTATCTGTGAGTTTGCAAGGGTTATTGCCCAAGTATAACCGGAGACAAAACAATAGGGTTTTTAAAAACTTTTTATTTTAAAATAATTATAGATTAATAAGCTGCAAAAAAATAGTAGAGATCCTACATACCCTTCACCCAGTTACCCCCAGTGATGGTATCTTCCACCACACAGGAGACTGACATCAACACAGTGTGTGTGTGTGTGTGTGTGTGTGTGTGTGTGTGTGTGTGTGTGTGTGTGTGTGTTTCTGGGCCATTTTATTCCATGTAGATTCACATCACCACCACCACCACCACAGTCAAGAATTTGTATTTTAAGCCGGGCTCGGTGGCTCAGCCTGTAATCCCGTGCCTTTGGGAGGCTGAGGTGAACGGATTGCCTGAGCCTGCGGGTTCGAGATCCTCCTGGGCAACTTGGCGAGACCTCATCCCTACAATAAATCAAAAATGAGCCAGGCAAGGTAGCGTGCACCTGTAGTTCCAGCTACTTGGAAGGCTGAGATGGAAGGATCGCCGGAGCCCAGCAGGCTGAGGCTGTGGTAGCTGGGAGCGGCCACTGCACTCCAGTCTCGGTGACAGAGTGAGACTCCAACTCAAAAAATAAAAATAAAAAAAAAGAATTTGTATTTTAATAATAATTAAATAGCTGAATCCTCTTTTCCAGGCACTATTTAAGCACTTTACCTAACTAGAAGGACTATTTCATTTAATGTCCAAATCAGTAGTTTTGAGAATGAAAAGAGAGACACAATTATTGATGATGCCAGGGCAGTGGACATAAACTGGGACTGTCCTAGGCAAACCAAGACATAGGGTCACTCTAATATTGCTTCATTTAATCCTTTGAACCCTGAAGTGGGTACTAGTATTATCAGTTATAATCCTCTGAACCCTGTAAGGTGGATAATAGCTACTCCCATGTTACAGATGTGGGTCAGAATCTCACAGAGGCAAATAATGTGCACAGGGTCATGTGGATCCTAGGGCCAGCAACAGGACTGGAACTCAGGTGGTTTGGGTTCAAATCATGACTCCCTTGCATAGCTACCCCTTAGTGTTTAAAAGCACCGCAACTACCTCCTTGGTTTGCCCCTTCTTTTTTTAGGTGTGGAAATTGAGTTCCAAAGAGAAGAAGGATGTCCCTGCCCAACATGCTGGCCTAGGGTGGGACTTTGGTGCCCACATCTGTGCCAGAATCTTTGTGTGCCTGAGAGGGGCAGGGTAGGTGTTTGGCATAGGCTCTAAGGGGCAGGGCCAAGAGGTTTAGCCAACAGACTGTTCAAGCAGAGAGAATTAAACTCGGTCTGGGACTGGGAACCTACAGAGCGTGGAGAGTGTTTGGAGAAGCCTCTGGAAGCAGGTGGCCCATGAGGTGACTGACTGATGGATAGTGGATTGGTGGTCAGTGGACACAGGCCAAGTGACCTGAGACAGGACATTGCAGGGTTGTTGGGGAGAGATTGGGTGGCAGCAGGGTGTTTGTGGTAGAAGGAGAGAGCAAGAGGCTGGGTCCAGATCTTAGTGGAAAGTAATGGATGGGAGGCAGCTGATCTTGAAAAACAACTTCAAATAGAGCTCTGAGGACAGGAAGTCTGGAAGCCTGGGTAAAGGTACAGGCCTGCCTCTTACCTTTTCTGGAGGTGCCTAAAGCAGGGAGGGTCCTCAAACACCATTCATTCTCCTGGCAGCATGGGTGCCAGTGTCCGCCCTAA
This sequence comes from Carlito syrichta, assembly GCF_000164805.1. NCBI lineage: Eukaryota > Metazoa > Chordata > Mammalia > Primates > Tarsiidae > Carlito > Carlito syrichta. Next base: position 602,300 of record NW_007250949.1, on the reverse strand, counting down.
TGTCTATTTATTTCTCTACACCATGCAGCCTCACTGGAGGGGAATGACTGAGCCCCCACCCTGTGCCTGATTCTTTTTAGTCAGAGTCACACTATGTCACCCAGGCTAGAGTGCAGTGGCACACTCACGGCCCCTGCAGTCTCAACCTGCTGGGCTCTGCTGTCCTTCCGCTTCAGTCTCCCAAGTAGCTGGAACTATAGGCACTCGCCACCATGCCCGGCTAATTTTTTTTATTTATTGTAGAGATGAGGTCTCGTCAAGTTACCCAGGCTGGTCTCGAACCCCTGGGCTAAGGCAGTCCTCTTGCCTCCACCTCCCAAAGTGCTGGGATTACAGGTGTGAGGCACTACGCCCAGCCTGTGCTTTTGTGTGGCTGCTTTTGATTTGTTTCCAACCTAGCCTAGATTCCTGGGACACAGCCTCTCCCATCCCCAGGGTCCTTCTCAACTCTCTTCTCCCAATTGATCACCCAGCTGCTCCCTGCTGCCTGAGTCATTCAGGCCAGCCTGTCTTCTCACCATGCCAGGGCCTCTAACATCTGAGATTTGGGCTTTGTTCTGGTTGACCAGATGAGTCATTGTCCCAGCAACTTTTGTTACCTGTTGGAGAGAGAGGACCCAGGAGCCTGAAGCCACACCCAAACCGGGCAGGGCTTAGAGGGACAGGAAACTGTGTTGAGCAGGAATTTGGACCTTGCTGTGAAAGTGAAGCCATGAGGAGTTGGGAGTATGGTGCCATTTCAAGAAAACCACACTTGCCTCAGGGCAGGTGGGGCAGGGAGATGAAGCAAGGAGCAGGGGCTATCAGTCACTTCCTCTCAGGGTCTGGAACTCAGAATGGGTAGAGGGTAGGATGACTGAGGATGGCAGGAGGATGGCTAAGAGGGGAGTTGACAGGAGGATGGCTGAGAGGGGAGGTGACAGGAGGATGGCTGAGAGGGGAGG
>NW_007250949.1:516597-600574 GCF_000164805.1 Carlito syrichta | reverse complement strand
GGAGGCCTGTTACCCACGTCACATAGGTGTGGAATATTTTAGTGGCAGGTGGCTCTGGACAAGGTGGGGCCTTGTTCTCTTCATAGCAAGGAGCCCTGAGGGTCTGGGGAACCTGGAGCTCCAGATAGGGCCAGCCAGTCTCCACTTTTTAAGAAGCTGAAAATGCCAAGTCCTGCTTAGCATTTTGCTCGGCATCTAATTCATGGTGTCCAGGAAAGACATGTGCAAAGGGCAGATGTCCGCCTCCCTCTCCTGATCAGCTTGCTCAGGCCAGCCTGAGACCAGAATCAGTCACTAGGATTTGACTGGTATAAGGAAAAGCTCGGGAATTTGGGCTTCACTGGAGGTCAGGACACCCAGCTTGGGACACTGGTGGTGTGTTGGCTCTCCTTGCGGGTGTTCTAGGGGCTTGGGAACAGGACTCTGCCAGCCATCCATACTGCACTTTAGTGACTGTGCTCAGGCCTCTCCCACCCTACCTCCTCCATGAGTAGGACTCAGAAGCCCCACCTTTGTGCCAGGGCAGGTCCTTTCAGAATCCACATGCTGTAGGAGAGGCAGACTGGAAGCAGGCCCCAGCTGACGGTATGTGAAGGGGTCTGGCAGATGCATCACAAGGGGTGCAGGAGCCCAAGAGAGAAAGAGAGAGAGAATGCTCACTCACTCATTCAGTCAGCGAAGATTTTGTGCTTAGTCCATTCCTGCTGCTATAGCAAAATAGCCGAGACTGGGTAATTTATAAAGAACAGAAATTTACTTCTCACAGTTCCAAAAGCTGACATGTCCAAGATCAAGACACTGGCAGATTTGCTGTCTAGTAAAGTAAGTAGCTTTCCAGCTAAGTAGCTAGGGATGAGGCTCTGCACATCATACCCAATTGAGTCTGCCGTGATCAGAAGCACTGCAAGAGACCAAGTATGCCCTGCCTGTGGGGCCTGAGCCTACTGGTTCAAGCCCACAGCTGTCTGGGAACTGACTGCGGGGCTTCTTAGACAAAAATCACCTGAGAATTTTGGGTTATAGGTTCCCTGGGGTTGGGTCAGGGCAAAGAGCTAGTGGTCTTCACCAAGGAACAGCCTCCAAAGCAACCTGTATCTGAAACCCTTGTCCTGAGCCCCCTCTTCCCCTCCCCAGTCTCTTGTCCTGCGTCCTCCCACCGCCTCCACTAGGCTGGTCCTCTGCTCTTGACTTTGTCTTCCGCTCTACCACTCCTGCTCTCATTTGTCCACAGCCTACAAGCCTACTACTGGACACACCCTTCCTCCAACCCTGTCCCAGCCCACAGTGTCCTCAGCAGGTGCAGCTCTATCCTCCTGCAGCTTTGCTGTGGTTTCCACTCAGAATCATCTGATGCTTATGGCCACCTTGTGATGTGCTTTGGATGAGCACTGCCATGCCCATCCCAGGAGGGAAGATTGAGCTTCCTGTGCCACACCATGGGGCAGTACTTCAGGATTGGGGCAGATTCTGATGCCAAAGCCAGTTCTTTGTCCCCTGCTTCACCCACTTTCACAGTCAAATAAGCCCATGGACAGAGACCCACAGTCCTCTCGAACTCCCCACCACATATTGGCTTAGGAACCTATCAGTGTGCCTGGCTGTTGGGCTCCTGTTGGCTCCTGGGACATGATGCCCACATTGTGGGATCTGGGCCAGGCTTTGACCTGAGGTTCTCCAGCATGGTTCCTGCAGGACCAGGGATATCCACTGCCCTGTTCCAGGGCTTTCCATTATCAGCTGTGGGTGCTGGGACAGCACGGCTAGGAACTTCTGTTTTGGAAAGGGAAATGGTATGGCCATACCCAAGAATCCCTCCCAGCCTCAGCAGCTGCCCTCTTCGGCCACTGCCTGGGGTGGACCAGCCAGGCTAGCATGCCGGGCAGGATGTGTAGTGTTGCAGGTTCTCACTCCCCTGCCTGCTGCAGACCAGGTGGGCGGGAGAACAAACAGCTCTATCGCTTAGTGGGGAGATTTATGGTGCTACCGGAGGAGGCCTGTCCTGGCCCTGTGCGGTCCGGAATGGCCCTCGAGGAGGGGACAATAAATCCAGCCCATTATTTTTTACGAGCCTCCCACCCCATAAACAACTCCTTTTGCTGGTGAGCCCAGCTTCACACCCCTCTCCTGGCCTGGCCTTGAGCCGGAGGCGCCGGGGGGCACCCTCAAGGCTGACTTTACATTAGCAAGGGAAATTTCCCCTAAGCTGCAGAATCTTTGCCTCTCCCAGAGTAGATGGTGCAGGGCAGGGAGTGAGCTGCAGCCCAGAGAACATCAGGCCAAGAGGTAGCTGGCCTAGCCCTGGCTCCCTTCTCTGCCACAAGTCCTGGGGCCTCAGTTCCTATTTGTAAAATGGGGCAAACATTATTGTCTTTCATCATAGACTTGTTTGTGAGGATTAAAATGAGATCTTACTTGGCCCTGGCATCAATAGAACTGTCATGTGCATCATAGCTGAGCATTACTATGGACCAAGCACAATCCTGAGAATAGAATCAGGTAGCTGCCCCATTCTGCAAATCAGAAAATGGAGGCTAAGAAGCAAAGAGATTTGTCTGTAGTGAATAAGTAGCAGAGGTGGCATTTGAACCCAGGTCTGACTGCCTCCTAAGACCAAAGACACTAAATGGACAAATGGATGGAGGGGCAGGAACAGGAGTGCTGTGCAGCCCAGACCCCCACTCCCTTGAGACAGAGGGATTGCTACTCACCATCCTGCCCTCTGTCTGGGGCCAGGTTGCTATCCCTTCCCTGAGTTAGTGCAACAACTGCCCCAGGTCTCCCTAACCCATCGAACCTTCTGATGGCAGCCAGAGCAGCCCTCCAGCATGGATCCAGCTCCAGCAGCCCTCTGGTCATGTCATTCCCCACTCAAGACCTTTCCATGGCTCCCAAGAGGGCCTTGGTTCTCTACAGCCTCTCCTTGCTTTGCATGTCATGAACCAGCTGCAGTAAACTTCTTGTCCTGGCCCCCACTCACAGGGCTCCCTCTGTCTAGAATGCCCCAACTGACCATGGCTCATTCAAGAACATGCTGCTGAGGAGACACCCCCTCCTGATTCCCCAGGAGAGCCTACACACCCCTGTCTTTGAAACTTTTTCTGTCTTGTCCATGCCCCATCCTCAGCCTCCCTGTACTGTCTCTCGCATCTCGGCTCCCAGGCTTTTCTCCCTCAGATGAGGGCCTGCTCTTGGACACAGCCCAGTGTCCAGTATGGAGCCCAGTAGGGAGCAGGCAGCCGGGCAGAGCTGAAGAGATGTTGTGGGGCTGAGGTGCTTCCCAGCTGAAAGGCCCCTCCCTTGGGGAAAAGATGCCCACATGCTTGTCCCGAGGTAAAGTAGCAGAGGCCCTCGAAAGGAGGTCACCTAGCATGATAATGGCAGAACTGGGACTTGCTCCAGGCCAGAGCCCACCCCCTCCACTGCAGCCTACAGCCTAGCTTCCAGCCTGGGATTTGTGAGCACAGGTCCAACGCATGAAAAGCCAGTGCAGATCTGAAGTGTGGGCTCCGAAAACACTGGGCAGATACCTAGTGGGCAGTGTAGAACCAGCCAGGGTCATCCTGGATCATTTGGGGTTTGATCCCTTCTCAGCCTCACTAGGAAAACTGGGTTGTGACCGGGGCTACAAGGACATCTGCCCAGCCTCCTGCTGACTGCAGCATGTCCTGGGGCCTCATCACCTGGCTGAGGCCTGCCAGGTGGGTTTTTGTCCCCAGCCTGATTGATCATCTCACAGGACTCTTTCTGCATTTTTGTCCCATGTGTCTTCTTCTATTCCTCCTCAGCCCCTAAACCTGGCTCCTCCTTGTCCTCAGCCCTCTCCTAGCTTTCCCCTGGGCTTCTTTAATCACCTCCCTGGCTGACAGTGGCCGCTTCTCCAGCCGTAGTCCTGGCCCCAAAGCCAACTATCCCCTGGATAGGTTCCCCAGCTGCAGCATTCCCACCTGCTCAGAACTCAATGCATTATCTTCCCTTGCCCCAACCCTGACCTGTTCTTCCAGTGTGTCCTACATCAGAGAGGGGCACCAGCACTGGGGCATTGCCCTTGGCCCTTCCCCTCTCTGGCTTCCCATACCCCAGTGTGACCATGTCCTGCCTCCCAAGCTCTGCTCACCTCTCAAACCCAGTTGCCTTCTTCACCCCTGCTGCCCTGCCGTCTTTTTCAAATGCTGGCATTGCCAATTGTTGGCCCTGTCTTTGCCACTTTCTCCTTCCCTCTTCCACACCGCAGCCAGGGTACTTTCTCTCCAAAGCCAGATTAGTCCTGCCCTGCCCCCGGCCCCAACCCTGCCCATGCCAGGCACTCCCCCCTTCACTTCCTTCCAATCCTCTCCTGGTCCAGCTCTGCTTCCTCTCCCTCCTGGTTCCTCCTCCTCTCCCTGCTGTTCTCCTTGTTACTGGATTATGAGCCGTCATGCCTTTTCCCCTGCTTTAACTGCCATTCCCCATGCCCCTCCCTTCCTGGAGAACTCTTAATCATCCTTCAAAACCCAGCTCACTTTCATCTCTCTGAAGCTGTCTCTAACTCTTAGGCAGGCACATCTTCCTCTTGACTTGCACACGTATTTCATAGTGGTTCTGCTCTCTGTGAAAGGACCAGTCTGTGAACTCCTGAGAAGGACAGGCACATGTCTGCAACATCTTTGTGTTTCTTATGTCTAACACAGGGCCGGGTGCAGAGGAAATATGCCAAATGGAAGTGAAAAGAGGATGAGATTCATCTCATGAGGGATGATGTCTGAATCACCTGTATCGTTATTATAAAGTGTTTTCACGTCCCTCATGCCAAGCAGTATGCACAGGAGAGGGCTGCCCGGGGCACACAGCGTCTTGGGGTTTCTCCAGGTTCTGGGTTTGGCTGGATACCATGCTGCCATGTGGCTGGGCTCCCTCCTGCAGCTGGCACAGTAGGTGCTGAAAAACTTCCAAGCCCTGGGATCAATGGCAGATACAGCCACCTTGTGGATCCACTGGGCTCCTCTTACCACAAGGCCTCTCCAGCAGAACAGCCTAAGTTTGTCTGTCAACAGTTCAGAGACCCCCTTCAGCCTCACTCCCTAGCCTTCCACAGGCTCATACCTCCAGGCCTCTATTGAGCTGGTTCCTCCTCCGGAATGCCCTTCCTCCCTGCTGCCCTGTCCCTAACTCTGGTTCCCCTGTGTACCCACACGTTTGTTTACTGAGTATGGTAACTTGTTTAAGTTAGAATAAATGGCAGTGATTGACTTACATTCCCAAAAGCAACTGTACCTGCCGCTGATTCAAGCTCTTGGAATATTTTCAGTATCTACTGTTCCAGCGCCATGAGTCCCTTGAATCCCCAAAAGGTGCTGGGAGGTGCCAGCTGCCAGCCCATTGTGCATGTGAGAGAGGAGAAGCGCATGCTGCTGGTTGTGATGCAGCCAGGATTCAGCCCAGGTCTGTGTCTCTGCAGCCCTGCTCCTCTCCATGGCATGAGGGGACTGTGGCAGACACTCGCTGGCTGTGGCACTGGGGAGCTGCTCATGCCCTTAGAGAAGCTCCTGCCAGTGAGTCCCCCATTGTTCTTGCTGGCTTTCCCTCTCAGGTCCCAGGGGCTGCTGTGGGAACACTTTTGGAATGCTACTACTTTGCACCCCATGCCTGGGCTCCCTCCATCTGGTCACCTGTTCAGAAAGAGAACCAGACTGACTCCCTTTTCACAGAAGGCTGTGGCCTGTCACCTGTGTGAGCAGTCTGGCAGTAGGGACTGTAGGGCTGAGGGTGGCACTGACAGTCTGCCTCTCTCATGACTTCCTTTAGGGTCCCTATGGAGGAAGGAGGAGGGTTGACAGATAAAATACAAGGTGTCCATTTACATTGAAATTTCAGATAAAGAGTACTTTTAGTATAAGGATGACCCATGCAACTTTTGGACATATTTATACTCAGAAAGTATTTTACTGGGTGTCCTGTATTTTTACTAATCAGGCAACCCTAGGGAGGGAAGAACATCTCTGACCTCCCAGGCCTGAGGAGTTGGAACCTCAGGAAACTACCTCTGCAGAAGCAGAAAAACTTGCCTAGTCCTCAGAGATTTTGACTTGATTCTGGTGACACCTAGTGACCAGCCTCGGAAACTTCAGGCGGTGAGGAAGAGGAAGGAGGGAGAGGATGGAGACAGGGAGGGGTGGCCAAGGACCTGCTCCAGCATGAGGAGCCAGGGCACTGGGGTTGGGGGAGCAGGCCAGCCTTCCTAAAAACCTCTTGCATCTTGAGGGGGCTTCAGGGATCTGAGCTGGAGCCCATCACCTCTTTTACTGCCTTTGAACACTCCTACAGTAGGGCTTTAGTCCCCACCCCCTTACAGATGAGGAAACTGAGCAAGTTCTAAGACCACACCCCTGAGAAAGGGCTGGGATGGGGGCATGAACCAGAGCTGTCGAATCATCCGGCTTCACCTCAGGAATGCTGAGCCCACGTGGCGCTTTATGGCTCTGCACACATTTCGTGGTTCTCCCGACTGTCAGAGATGAGACTACCTCCCATTTCATGGAGGCAGCTTTCCAGGCTTCCCAGTGCCAGAACTGGTCAAGGCACCAGGGTTTGGAGGGGGACCGAAGGGAGGCTAAGTCCATCCTGCTTTCTGAGAAGGTGGGGCCTCGCCCATCTCTCCGCTCTGCTTTGGCACTCCAGGAGCCGACCACAGTCTCAGCTCTCTGTCTGTCCATCTGTGTACACAGTACCTGCACATCAGTGAGCAGTGTGGCAATGGTCTTGTTCTCAGCTTATGGCCCACCCTCCGGCTGGTTCTGCTCAGTCTCAGCACAGAGCCACACACAGGTGGCAACTAGTGGAGGTTTATAGATTGAGGAAGTAAATGAATGCCTGAGCTGAAAAATTGATTGATGGTCCCCAAGCAAAGGCAGCAGTGCCTTTTGAGCCACCTCCTGATGTGAAGGAAAGAACACTGAACTTGAGAGTCGAAGGGACTGAAAGTGGGAGGTTGTACGTGGACTCTGCACAGACTGCTATATGACCCAGGACAAGTCACTGCTGCATGACCAGGATAGGCACTGTCTTGTGGGCTTCACACTCCTCATTGGGAAAGGGGAGGCTTTGTTAGATGCTCTCCAAGCTCCCTTCCAGTTCTAGCTTTCCAGAAAACTGATCCATTCTGACTGTTTGCTTGCATATGAACTCAAAGCAGCACAGTTTCCCTAGGTGCTGTGCCCCACATCCACGCCCAGTAAGCTCATCAGCTCACCACCCTGCAAGTGTTTGTTGGACACCTCCTGCAGACTTGGCTATGGTCTGGCCACTCCAACAGCAGATCAGGAGGAAGGGTACAGCCTAGGAGTAGGCTGGTCATGTGGAAAGGCCTGGGCCTGACACACAGGAGGCACTCCCTAAATACCTGTGGAGTGAATGGGCACATAAGCAAGCGAGCAGATGAACATGGAAGGTTTTGAGAACCAGATAACACACGGTGTGGACTTTTGTGACTGCACCAGCTGGGCAGTGAATGCATGCCCAGAAGGGCCAGTCTTCCTGAGGGCCCTGGCAAAAGCCTTTGAAGCTTGAAGGAGGACCTGGGGGTGGTGTAAAGGCAGAAGAGACAGTGCTGTGGACATGTGGGGTGGGCAGGAAGAGGAGTGGGCAGAGTGGCCAGCCTCTATGCTGGGTCACACACCCAGCTGGGACCCAGGACCCCAAGAGGCTCCAGGGGATGAGCTCTTTCACCTGCATCCAATACAGTGTATTGGCCAAAACACAAGGGGTGGTGACAAGGAGGGTGAGAGGAAGAGGGACCCCTTTAGGGGCCATGGAGGCTGCTGAGTGGGCACCAAGGCTGGTGGGATGTGAGGTGAGCATTTCTCTCTCTCTCTCTCTCTTTCTCTCTCTCTCTCTCTCTCTCTCTCTCTCTCTCTCTGAGCCTCAGCATCCTCACCTGTCAGGTGAGTGCTGGTGGTGCCTGGCACTCAGCTGTTGAGATGTTCAATTAGGAGGTTTGCAAAGAGCCTGGCAGGGTGCCTGGCACAGAGGAGGTCTGGGTAAATGGAAACCCAAAGTCTTCAGCCACTCCCATTTCCCAGGTTGGGCTGCTCCTAGAGGTGCTGCCTGGAGGTGGCCAGGCTCAGAGTCAGCAAGGGGTTGAGTCGGAGGAAGCCAGCTGCTGGTGCCCAACCAGGCCTGCATTTGCCCCCAAGGATGTAATTGGGGGCTACAGGGTAGAAGGTAGAGTCCTGTGTTTCTGCTGAAGCCCAGGCTGCATAATGAGAGGCTCTCAGCACACCACTCACGGGCAGATTCTGTCAGTGTGTAATTAGGGGATCAAGGGGGAGCCGAACCGGCGGCCAGCCCTGTGCCTACAGACAAATGCAGCGCTGTTGTCTGAGCACTGGTCCCCGTTCCAGTGCAGAGTCCAAACCCAGAGTGGCCGAGCCCAGGCCCTCACCAGTGCAATTGGGTTCATTGGATGTTTCTTTTGCATCCATGGGGAGTCAAGCACTGCACAGGGAACGAGGGCAAAGAGGTAACTCAGGTATGGGCCCTGCCCGCTTGAGAAGCCCCATCTGGACAGTTACAATTAGTGTGGTGGGTGCTGCATGGGCAGGAAGCTGGGAGGGTTCAGGCACAGTGCCAATCCAGCCCAGGCACTTGGGTTGGGGAAAGGAGGGCTTTCTAGGAGAGGTGACACCCAAATGGGATCTCAAGTAACTAGTCTGAAATTGCCACTCCAAGGAGGGAAGGAATATATCCCAGACAGAGAAAAGCACACTCCCAAAGGCTCTAGGGTGAGAAGGAAGGGTGGGTTATGCAGGGCAGCCACAAAGGGTGGGGACAAGCTAGACAGACAGGTGGGTGGGGTCAGGGAGACCCTGAGTGCCACACTGAGCACTTTCAGACTAACCCCTGTGGGCACTGGGTGGAGGGTATTGAAGGTTTGGGGTTGCTTATTTGTTTGTTTGTGTTTTCCCAGTGGGAAGACACAAATAGGTTTATGCTCTAGAAAGTTCCCTTTGCAGCTGGAGGACAGCAGATCTTCAAGACCAGGGTTCAAGTTTTGCTCCTGCCATGCCTGACTCCAGTGACCACAAGCAAATTGCTTCATCTCTCTAAAGCAGTTCTATAAAATGGGAATGAAGCGACTTACTTTGCAGTGCACTGTTGTAAAGGCCTCTATCTTTGTGCCAGGCCTACACCCTGGGGAGGGCATGCTCCTGGCCCTCAAGGAGCTCTCAGTGGGTCTGAGGTGACTGGCGGGGCGGGGTCAGAGTCAGGAACCCAGGAGCAGCTGGCATTGGAAATGGCCTTGGAGAGACAGAGTTTGGAAACGTGGAAATAGCCAGGGAGCAGGCGACTGGGTCATTCCAGCCCTCCAGTTCAAAGTTGGGAAAGCTAAGGGATAAAAGGGGATTCCTCCCCCAGAGCTCCCCTGCGCTTTCCCTTGTTCTGGGTCAAACACAAGTTCACAGCCCATCCCTTCTACACCATGGATCTTGGGCAAGTTACTGATCCTTTCTTTGTCCTACTCTTGTTACTTGCAAAGTGGGGATTATAGTGTCTACTTTGATGTGAGGCTTCAAGGAGATTTTTTATGCAAAGTGCTTAGTGTACAGTAGTGGCTCAATAAATGGTAGCTCTGGTTGTCATCATCCTGCAGCAAGGTTGTGGTTGTGGGCCTATTTTGTATCCCAGAGCTGTTGTCATTCTGTCTCACTTCAGTTGTCCCCTGGATTCAGCCTCCTGACCCCACCTCAGTCTTTGACATCTGTGTGTTCGGTGTTCTCATTTGTTAAGTGGATGTAATACAGGTTGACTATCCTTATCCAAAATGCTTGGGGCCAGAAGTACTTCTGATTCTGGACTTTTTTGACCTTTAGAATATTTGCATAAACATAATGAGATATCTTGGGGATGAGACCCAAGACTAAACATGGAAACGTTAGTTTCCTATATACCTTATACGCATATTCTGAAAGCAATTTTGTACAATATTTTAACAATTTTGCGCATAGAACAAAGTTTGTTTTAAGTAGTTATGACTTGCGGCTGTCATGTTGGCACCCAAAAAGTTTCGGATTTTGGATTTTCAGATGAAAAAGCTCAGCTGGTACCATAACACCCCACTTCCAGGGTTGCTAGGAGAACTAGGGAGGCGACATGTCTGCAGTGTGTGGACAGAGCGTGGCACTCAGGTAGCTCTAGATGCCTAGCATGTGCAGCTGCCATTGCTGTCATCGTCATCTCTCCCTCCAGTCCAGGCCCTGCAGCTGTTCCTGTGCCTTCCCCCTTGCAGGACCTTTCGGATGTTTCCTTCAACCCCCTTCAAAGCGAGTAGGAGCCCTGTGTTTGTTTTTCCCTGCATGGCTTGGCCAGCTTGCACAGTCTGGGTTGGGGAGGGCAGCAGCCTTCTACTGCCCCTTGGCCCCCAAGGTTCCAGTCTCTTTCTGGGCTCCGTGATTTTCTATTGATGAGGTAAAGGGGAGGAAAATCCCTTCCTCCCAAGTTGAGGGGGAAGGGCAGAGCAAGGTAATTGTTCTTTTCTCCCTGCTCTGCCGTTCCCAGCTTGCCGTCCCTTCCCATGTGTTTAAGGGACATGGATGCAGAAAATAATGTTATTGATGAAGTCTCCATAGCAACGACCCTCAGGAGGCACACATTTCGGCTTTGTTATCCAGGCCATGGCCGCGAGAAAGGCCCAGCTCCTAAGTACAAACACATTGGGCCTGCCCCCTACTTTAGATGCACCCGTGAACCTTGCATTGCTGAGGATGGGATGCACACAGTGGCCTGGGGCTGGGCAAATGCTGCCAGCGTTTCTCTCCATGCAGTGGGGCATCCAAGAATGATAGAAACCCCTTGGAATAAACAGGCCCTGGTGGGGAAGAGTTGCCGGGGCCTACTGGCACATCCAAAGAAGGCAAGGATTTCAGGGAGGGGCTCATCAAGAGGAAGTGTGGGGCACTTGGGAAAGGAAGGTCTTTCCCCCACTCTGTCCACCCTCTGTGCACTTGTCCGGGAGGTAGGCAGGCCGATGCCTCTTCTCAGGCTTGCTATAGGGGTCCAAGTCCATATATCAGGTCTTCCAGAAAGCTCAGGGGAAGAAGTCTTTTTTTTTTTAACATTTTAAAGAGATTTATTCTAAACCAATATGATTGACAACAGCCCTGGGAAAAAAAACACAAACCCAAGAAGCCTTGAATAAGTGGTCCTGAGGCAGTCAGATAAATGTGTTCAATCCAGCCTTCTTTCCTGTCCCATAGCCATAGCCCTCCCACCGGGCTCCTTTGTCCCTTCCAGGGTGATAGCAGCAGCCTCTCCACTTCACCAGCCTGCAGTCCTGCCCCTCCAGGGCACCTTCCACACAGCGTCCAGAGAGCTTTCTGACATATAGATGTGTCACTTCCCTATTGACAATCCTCTCGTGGCTCCCTCCTGCCCAGGATGAAGTCCCACAATAGCCTCATGTGCACCTGTGACCAGCACCTCACTCACCTAGAGAAGGGGTTGCATGTTTAGTGTACACTAGGAGGCAGGTCCTGCAGCTATGTGAATCTACACAAGTGGAAACTAAGTCTCAGAGGTGAATTGCCCAAGGTCACGCAGTAAATAGCAGAGTTCGAATGTGAACCTGGCAATGTGGCAGCAAAGCATCTGTCTCCTCATTGCTCCCTAGCCCATCCCAGGCACCAAGAAGACACTTGGTCTGAGTTTGTAGAGTGTAATTGGATTTGGTTGGGTTGGATCAGATTAGATTCGACCTGGCGGGCAGCCTGGTCTGATGGGCACTGGGCCTCTGAAGACCAGGATTTCTGGGAATGACTCTGAAATCCTATCTCACTTCTCTTCAAGGAGGGGAGACAAGCAGGTCTTTCTGCTGAACTTGTCTCTCCATGGTTCTCCCATGTCTAGGCTGAGGATGTCATATGGCTGCCAGGAACAGACGTGGCACAAAGCAGGGAGTCACAGCAGACAGAGTTGGAGCCAGGGCTCTTCAGTCCTGCAGGCTCACAGAAGCTTCTCTGTGCCTGGCCCTGGGCTGGGCCTCTGGGATTGGGGTGGGGCATGAGCAGGCTCACCATTGACCTTGAGGAGCATGCAGGCTGGCATTGGTGGAAACAGTCTGCTAGCCAGAGCAAGCCAGAGTGGGCCTGGCTAGCTCGGGGGAGTTGAGATAGGGCTGGGGTTGCTTCCAAGACCAGAGGGGGTAGAGTCGAAGACCCACAAGGTCCCTTCCAATCTGGAGTCCAAGACCATTCTCCTGAAACAAAAGTGCTTGGTACCAAGCATCTTGCATGCCCCAGGGATGACCTTTTCACCTTCAAGCCTCCATTTGGTCCCCCATGACCCTTGGGAGTAGCCATCAGTAATATTACCTGCAGGATGGGGTGAGCTGGCATTTTCTCCCATTAGCCGACTGCTCTCAGGATGGTCCTTCTGGAAGAGAGAAGGGAGGTTCCGAGGCAGAGGTAGCCACATGTGCTCCAAGGAGTGGACCGGTGCCCTGTCTCTGCCCCAACCTGCCACCCTGGTCCCTGTGCCACTGTTTTGTCAAATGAGGAGCTGGACCCTGGCCTAGGGACCTTAGGAGTCCTTAGACCCTGCTAGGTCTGAGATCTCTTCCAGTCCAGAATGCCGTGTTAAGTGATGGGAGAGGGACTGTTCCACAATGACTGCAGGACTTCTCAGAGCCTTTGCTATGTGCTGTGAATTTTCTATGTCAGGCATCCAAAGCACTGTGTTTCATAAAACACACAACCAGGAATGCCACAATGGCATTTTCCAAATCCTAGCCTTTCCCCCTAAAACAACAGACAGTGGACTTGATCTGTTCCAAGATATGAGAGCTTTATCTCTGTCTTCTTCCTTCCTCTCTCCCTCCTCTCCTCTTTCCCACCTTTCCCTCTCTTTTCTCCTTTCCTCCCTCCCTCCCTCCCTCCCTTCCTTCCTTCTGTTGTTTGCTGTCCCCTAACCCTGTGCCAGGTACTTGTGATAGAGGAGAGATTAGTGCTCAGATTTCCCTCAAGTTACCCATGGCTGGCAGGAGAGATTAGAACTTCAGCAACTACTCTGATTTAATACAAGGCAGAATGATGATAGGAGCAAAGTGGAAGAGCTGTAAAAAGTCATGCTTTATTGAGACCTGCCCTGTGCCACACTTGATATAGTGCCCCCATTTAAGCTTCTGAGCAACCCATGAGGCAAAGATTGTTACTTTCCCATTTCACAGCCAAGAAAGCAGAGACTCAGAGAAGACAGCAGTCCAGTCAGAGACTCAGGTATTGTACAGTGTGGGCGGGCTCCAGCCCATCTTTTGAGTGGGTCGGTCTTCCTTCAGATGCTGTAGTGGTGGTGGTGAGCCCTTGACTGTGCCATCTTACGAGCCTGGAGCTGGCCTCTTCTGGTGGCTTTTTGTGTACTCACCCAATAAGCATTGACTGAGTGTCTGCTGTGTGCAGTGACAGAGTCCAGCAGTGATAGGACATCCCCTACCTGAGGAGCTCACCACCTAGTGGGATAGACCAACAGCAGATGAAGATACAGAGTCACCCTCATCAGCATTTTTTGAGCTAGGAAGAAGCACACAGAGAGCCAAGAACAACCAGCTTGGTCTGTGGGGTAAGATCCTGGGCTGCTATGGGAAGGCTGACATCAGTAAGGCAGAAGAGGGACCAGTTTTCAAGGCCAGAACCAGAGAAAGGGAGGGCTGTGGAGGAGCCTCCATACAGGACTTCCCAAGGAATTGGCCCAGTTGGCCTCTTAGGCAGGCTGTTTCCTCTCCCTCATTTGAGAGGCAGCCAGAGTTCATAACCAACCCTTCATGGAGCAGCCGCCATGCGCGCGGGCCAGGCCTGCCCCAGGCCTCCCAGCTGGATGGAAGGCCACGGTGGTTGCAAAGGGCCCCAGTGGGGACTTGGAAGATAAGTGGGCAGAGGAGTTAGAGACCCAGACAGTCGTAATGCAGCTGCTCAGGAGCCTGGCACTGTGTGGAAAGGCTGGAGGGGTAGCAGATGTGGTCAGAGACCTCTGTGGTGCAGGAGAGCTGAGACTCGGTCCTCATACTCGACCTTTCCATGACAGCCATGGAGGGTCACAAGAGGAGCCAGGAGTTGTATGCTTGGTTCAGGAGCTGCTCAGAAAGTGTCACAGAGGAGGTAGCATCTGAATTGGCCTTGAATTTCAATCAGCTTTTAAGTCTGGGCACAATAAACAATAACAGGCACCATACAGTAGGCTAACTCTGTACCGGGTTCCTAATTCTGTTCACCCCAGGAAATATGTGATGCCAGGCAATCTTCGAGGTCCCACCTGGGTAGCTCGGTGGCCCCAGGGTGGCAGAGCCTGGGCTGGGAGCCCCACAACCTGGGCTCCAGCCTAACTGTGTGATCTGGGATATCCACTGCCTATCTCAGAGTCTCATTTTCTCCTTCCGTGAGATAGATAAGATGGGCTGCAGGGCTCAGTCCACCCCTGACCGTCTGTGGTTCTGCCCCACCACACCTGTCTGCACATGGCCTGCAGAAGCCAATACTGCCCCAGAGTGGAGGGTAAAGCACTGCAACCAGCAAAGGAGCTGCAGTCACCTCTGGCCAGACCCATAGGGTCATTTTGAAATGTGATGGTGCTTCTCTGATGGCCACCCTTTTCCGGAAAAGGATGCCCCAGAAGCATTCAGGCCGAGCAGATTCCAACCATGCCACACAGCATGTGAGCCTGACTCATTCAGCCTGGCTGTTGGTAGAGCTGGAAGGGCTCATCTCAGGCTGACCCTCCCTTGTTTTGGAAAATAGAGTTTTTAATAAAAATATATTCATCGAAAGAGGACTGGATTTTTAAAATGTGGTACATATACACAGTGGACTATTTGCAATCATAAAGAAGGACAGAATTATGAATTTCACAGCAGCCTGGATGGACTTAGAATCTATAATACTGAGTGACTTATTACAGAAACAAAAAACTGAGTACCACATGTTCTCACTTATAAGTGCACCTTGAACAATTATCATAATACTATAAGAAAAGGATTGGCAATAGTGGGAAACTGCCAGGGGAGGGCAGGGGCGGGATTGACAGTAATGGGAATCTGCTGGAAGTCACCACCCCTTATCAACAAGGTACATGCATGACCCTGAATTGTACCCCACACATTTAAAATAAAAATAATTAAATTAAATATATATATATTAGTTATAAGTTATGCTAGCATATAAGTTTTCTTTAAAAAATAAGAAAATATAAATCCTTTTCTTTATCTTCTAGTATGGCAAATTTTTTTTAATAAATTTTTTATTTAAAATATGTGGAGTACAATTCAGGGTTAGATATACAAATAAATGTTCATTATGCAGGTACCCTTGTTGATGAGGTGTGCCTCTCCCTCCCCTGGCAGTTTCCCACTTTTGCCAACCCCTTTATTATAGTATTACGATGGTTGTTCAAGATCCGCTTATGAGTAAGAGCATGTGATACTCAGTTCTTTGTTTCTGTGAAAAATCACTCAGTATTATAGCATCTAAGTCCATCTAAGCTGCTGCAAAGTTCATAATTTTGTCCTTCTTTATGACTGCATAATATTCCATCGTGTATATGTACCACATTTTTTTATCCAGTCTTCTTTCAATGGGCAACAAGGTTAGTTTCATGGTTTTGCTATTGTAAATAATGCTGCAGTAAACATGCGTGTGCAGGTATCTTTTTCATAGAGTGATTTGAGTTCCTCTGAGTATATTCCCAGTAGTGGGATTGCGAGGTCATATGGAAAGTCGATTTTAGAACTTTTATGAATCGCCACACTGTTTTCCACAGAGGCTGTACTAATTTACACTTCCACCAACAGTGTAGAAGTATTCCCTTTTCCCCACATTCTCTCCAGCATCTGTTGTTTTTTTGAGTTATTAATATGCCCATCCTGACTTGAGTTAGGTGGTATCTCAGTGTGGTTTTAACTTGCATTTCTTTGATGACTAGTGAGGCTGAGCACGTTTTCATGTAACTGTTGGCTCTAGCATGGCAAATCCTGATAGCTATTACATAAACACATACACCAAAGCTCCTGGGCTCCTCTAAAACTATGGGAATGGAAAGAGGTCCTGAAGCCAGTCTCTTGCCATCAGTTGGAGCGAGAGTGGGAGCTCTCATGCAGGGGCTACCAGGCAAGAGGGTGTGCTCAGGAGCCTGTGGTGGAGTGTTGAGTGAGGAGGGCCAATCACAGAACCTCTGCTCTGCTTCAGGGTCTTTAGATGGGAGATGGAGCCCCCCCCACCCCACCCCATCACAGCCCCAGTTGTTAAGAGGACTACAGAGACCTTGGAGACTGGCTGGATACAAATAGGGACTGGGACTTACCCTTCCCAGCTCTGCAATTCTGTTGCTTAGTGTCACATCTATTGTGGATTACTACAACCTAGAATGATGCTAGATTACTCACCCAAACTGTCCTTTGCCAGCAAAAGAACAACATCTTGGCTCTTTATTAAAGTCTAGATTCTCCAAAAGAAAGATCATTTGATGACAAGTCCACAGGGAGGGAGAAAAGATCTCTAAAGCTTAAATACTCCGTAGCCCCAGGTTCAGGGATGCATCAGCTCCCCAGTGACAAATGTATGGTTAGTGATGATTAGCAGGGCTTCTCGTAAACTGTGATTCTTTGGCTAGGGATGGAAATTCAATCTCCCTTTCTTTATCACATGTAAGCCTGAGCTAAATAGAGGCCCTTGGGCTCTTCCCAGTTTAGGAAGAAAGCACAGACGTGCTTACAGCATTGATCTCTGTGCCAGCCAGCCCTGGGACAGCCATAGAAAATTAGCATGGGGTGGAGGCATGAGGATACCTGGGGAGTATAGCACAGGAGTCAAGAGGCTTAGTGGAATTGGTGAAGTTTGAGACAGACCTAGGATTTGGTTGATGGAAGACAGGAGGGGGTGTCCTAGGAGGAAGGAGCAGCAGAGAGCGGGATGGGGCACTCCTGGGGGATGGCCAGCAGGCAGTATAGGATTACAACTGTGGAGTATGTGTAAGAGGGGTAGGAGATGAAGCTGGGAAGAAGCTGGAACACGAGGGAGCCCCAGAGGCCATATGAGCAGAGATCGAGGGGGTGATCCTAGGTTCTGAGCCCACCATTGACAATAGCCATTAAACAGCCAGGGGCACGTCTTGGTGACCACTACCCATTGGCCAAGCTCTCACCAGGGTAGGCGTCTCCCAGAACACCTGATAAGAAACTGAATATGTCTCAATAGCCCAAGAAAGTCTCTCCACTGAGAGCCATCACTGAAGCCTCGCCAGAGTTCCAGGGAAGATCTACGCTTTCCCCAGACCCTCAGGGGAAAGGAGCAGCCTTCAAAAGTCAATGCTTTCATAGAGAGAGCTAGTCTGTTTTTGCCAGGTGTTTCCTTTCTGTGACTGCACTTAATTTGCACACCTCCTCCATGAGGCAGAGATTATTGTTCCCATTCTACAGATGAGGCTCAGAGAAGTGAAGCAATTGTCTTCAAGGCACACAGCTAGTGAGGAGGCCAGAGTGACATCTACTTCCACCTGACTTTACAACAACCTTTTCTAAGTGGTGTGCTGTGGCTGGCCTGTCTCAGCTCCCGCAGGCCAACTGTGCACGTCTTCCCAGCTCCACATTCAATGACATCCCCCAGATGCCTCAAGATTAGCCATGGTTGGAGTATTTATACCACAGAACTTGGCAAATGCTGCAGATCAGCCCTCCACCCCCACCAGTTGTTAAGTGCTAATCAGCCCCTCACTTGTCTGTGCGATTTCACATACATGTGCTCTTTTTGAATTGAGTGAGCCGAGAGGATGGACTGTCCACATGAACGTGTAGTTCCTGGGAGGAGCAGCAGCATGAGCATGCTTTACTTGTTCATTCGTTGGTTGCTTATACTCAGCATCAGTCCAACAATTTGATTTGAGTGAGAAAAATCAAGTGAAGGAATAATAAGAGTGGCAAAATCTGATGAAACCAGGATTGCTTGGTGCTAGGCAAAATACAGGCTTTGTTTGTCTCCCACTTTTTTGTTGATTTGATTTTAACTTTAGAGTTTAAAAAATCTTTATTGTAGCCGGTCTCGGTAGCTCAGCCCGTAATCCCGCGCTTGGGAGACTGAGGTGAGTGAATTGCCTGAGCCCGCGGGTTCGAGACCTGCCCGGGCAACTTGGCGAGACCTCATCTCTACAATAGATCAAAAAAATTAGCTGGGCGTGGTAGCGCGTGCCTGTAGTTCCAGCTACTTGGAAGGCTGAGGCAGAAGGATCGCCAGAGCCCAGCAGGTCGAGGCTGCGGTGGCCGGGAGCGTGCCACTGCACTCCAGTCTGGGTGACAGAGTGAGACTCCAACTCAAAAAAAAAAAATCTTTATTGTAACTAGCTGTTTGATGTTCTTAAATATACTCTAAATTGCTGCACACCCATGTTGAAAGTGGGCAGGGTCAAGATTGAGCTCGTCCTTACCTTAAACAAGAAGCCAGTGTGTCCCCTGGGAAAGGAGGCTGCCTTGGATGTGTTAGCCTTGTGTGTGTTAGCCTGTCTGCAGGGTTCACGTCCAGTCTCCGAGGTCAGCTTCACTCCTGCACGAGCTTCTTGCTGGTGGAGGTGGAAGGCAGCTCACAGAGCCAGTGTGTTGGCAGACAGCGGCTCTCCCTTTCATCTGCCTTTGGCCCCTTGATGGACTTGTGACCTACAACCTCTCACTTGACCCCTGACCTCATAAATTCTGGAAACTCCTCACAAATCACCAGGAAGATAAACATCAACTAGGGTCAACAGAAGGGGGGGTCCAAGCCACTCAAGGCAGACAGGGAGGGGAGATCAAGTCTGCAGAGGGGTAGGGAGTGGGTGACTGAGGAGAGGGGGCCAAATGACCCTGACACAAAAGTGTCAGATCACACTCTATATTCTCTGTGGGTACTGGGGCATCATTTGCAACACAGCTCACGGAGCAAGGCCCCAACTCTAAACCCAGGAACCACGTCCTCAGTTTCTCCTTAAGGGGTCTTCATGTGGGTGACTGGCACACATCGGTGTGTGTGTGTGTGTGTGTGTGTGTGTGTGTGTGTGTGTGTGCACATGTGTACATGCAGGTGCACACAGTACTTGCAGTGAAAACCAAAGAGCACACTTGATTGTGACATATCATTGACTATCTTTTCAGCCTGAAATTTTCTCTCTCCCTTTCTCCCCCTGGTCCCCGACCCCTCTTGTCCGTCTCTCTTCCCAGAGGGCATGAACTGCATGAACAAAGATCATGGCTGTGCCCACATCTGCCGGGAGACGCCCAAAGGTGGGGTAGCCTGCGACTGTAGGCCCGGCTTTGACCTTGCCCAAAACCAGAAGGACTGCACACGTAGGTAGATGGAGGCAAATGGGTCAGACATCCCCATGCGTCTCCTGCCATTGCTTCATAGAGGGTCTGTCCAGTCTGCTGGACTTTGGCCAGGGAGGGTTACTAGCCCCGTGGGGTGGCAAGAAGGGCAGGACCTGCTGGAGGGGCCTGGCGGGAGCATGAAAGACAGGGGTTATAAACTCAAGGCTTGAGGTTTTCTCCACCAGGCATGACACCACTGACACAGCCCCAGGAGCTGATCTGTCAGGCCCTGAGCCTAAGCTCCCCAGTGGGAATGGTACAGCGAAGGAAAGGAGTTTGGTTCTGGGGGGGTCCCATGTTGGGCTGTGCTGATTTTATTTCTGCAGTCAAGATCAGAACTCTTCGTGCCTACAGTCTCAACTAGTCGAGAACCTAGGAATTGGAGTCCAGCCTGGGCAATATAGTGAGACCCCATCTCTTTAAGAAAAAAAAGAAGATGATGATGATGATGATCAGACTTCGCATTCTGACCCCTGCAAGACTGACTGTAAAGGGTGATGTCCTGGGAGATCTGGGTTGAATGAGGACTTTTGCCAAAGGTGCCATTTCAGGACCTGCTTGGCGGTCTGCCTGCAGGGCTCACAAGTAGTCCAGCCTCTTAACAGGGTCACCCAGTTCCACAATAGAAGTGGGAGCCAGGAAACAAAGCAGGACACTGGCTGAACACACTCAGCTAATCCTTGGAAGCTTTGAACACAGCACACCCTCCCAACAGTCGTGCCGGGAGGTTGTGGGATGGGCTCTCCTCATCAGGCAGCAAGGATACCCAGTGTGATGTCATGATTGCCCTGAGGGAGCAAAGAGCAGAGCGGGGCTGCTGGAAGCACTTCTCATCTGTGGCCAGAGACATGTGCTTCATACCAAGCCCACCTTCTGATCAGAAGAAAAAATGGTATGAGGAGTCCAATTTTGATTCCAGTAGAGAAAGTGGTCCTCATCCTAGCTATTGAAATAGGAGACTGGGGCTGGCAGGCTGTCCTAAAGAAAATGACCTTTCTTCCATCTACTACTCTGCGGAGAAGACAGCTGGCCCTTGTTAGTCCATCATCCTTAGTCACTGTGCTTCTCTCAGTTGTCATCAGCTCTCTTTTCGATGCCTCATATATCTTTCCCAACTCATGCTCTCTGACAGTCACCAAGGCCCTAGGCACCCACATGCATTGGATGTGGTCTCTGTCTCCAGGAGCTCATGCTCATTTGTGATTTGTCTGTTCCACAAAGTGAAGGTGCTTCTTTATGCCCTAGGTGTGGTCCAAGATGTGGACCAGCCTTCCTCTGTGTTCCTGGCTCTTTCTTGTGGGATAACAAAGATAAGCATGTATGCTGTCACCAAGGACAGGACCAAACGGGCAGTCTTGACTGGGAAATGCTGGCTCCAGCCAGGTGTCCTCCATACCAGATGGATTCCTTTAGCTGCAGAGAAACCTGCTGCCACCTGGCCAGTTTCAGAACAGAAAAGGCTAACTCCAACTTTCCCAGTCCTCCCTCTTGGGTGATCCACATTTCCTCAGGAGAAAAGACAAGAATACATGGAGTCAGCAGGCTCATGGATAGCCTCAGCCAGAAGGACAATGCATTCCACTAGCCAGAAAACAGGCTGAGTGCCCACTCTGAGCCAGGCCCTGAGCCCAGTGCTGGGGAGAGGCTGTAGGCCAGCACAGCTGGGACCAGTTTTCTACCTGATTCTACCTGATTCTATAGTTCCACCTGGGACAAGTTTTCCAAGGAGGACAACTACTCAGAGAGCATCTCCTGAGGAGCTGGTCAAGCATGAGCGGTCAGAGACAAGGCAGGGTCCTGTGAACAGCTAGGACCCCCACCCCCACTCTGGCCACCCTGGTCTCAGAAGAGTTAAATCCTTGCCTGGAACATTTGGTGGTTTAAGAAGCAGCACTTCCACCCTCCCTGCTGGGTGGCTGGGTATCCCAAGCCCTGGAAAGGTTGATATGATTTCTAGACCCCTGAGACCTCCTATGAAGAGTCTGTACGGGTGACGGCCCAGCCAGTCCAGCTTTGGTTTCTTCTGTGCAGTTAATGAGGCTTGGTTGGTGTGAATTCACTCCAAGATTTTCACTGTAGCCCTTGAGGTCATTAGTGGTTCAGGAAAGTCCAGATCTCAAGTTGAGCTGGGTGCTGAGGCCTGGCTTAGCCAGCCTCACTGTACAATGAGACCCAACTCCAATCTGTCTAGAGCCCTGAGCCCACTCCAGGGCCAGAGGAGGCTTTTTCCCATCCTTCTCTCTGTCTTCCCAGAGCTTGGACTCAGGTTTCTCTATGTACAAGCTACAGGCTCTCCAGGTGCTCCAAGGCTCAGCCCTCGAGGGCCTATGAGATGCATGTGCAAAGGGAGCAAAGGGTGAGCAACATGAGTGTAACCTTCCTTCACGTTGCCTCAGACAGGCCTGTGTCCTCATCAGAATCACTTTCAGGGCACAACCCATCTCCAAGAGCCTGGAGTTTGAGAAGAACTGCCTGCAGTAAACTCACTATCTTCTCCCCAGCTCCACCCCTGCCCACACTGAAATGGGACTCTTCTTAGTCCCCGGAAGGCATGTGACATCCAGCCCAAGACAGGGCTCTGCCTGGGTCTTTCCCACTGGCCTGAGATCTGTGCAGGGCTGCAGCCTCCTGGAAGACTTGGCTTCCCTAGGTCTCTTCCTGGCCAGAGAGACAAGCTGTGTGGAGATGAGAGCATGCGACTCCAGGATGCCAGACCTCCACCCGGGAGTGCTGAGAAGAGTGACTTCCATGGATAAGGGGCCAGAAGGTTTTGTGTTCAAAGGTCACTTGTGTTTCTGGAAGCATTTTTCAGATCCTTGAAGTTTCATTCTTTCGAATGCTCATCAACTCCCTGTAGAAGAGGGATCAGTCTCTTAGAGCTTCTGGTCACTGAGGACAGTATCTGGGGCACTGAGCAGATATTTGTCCTACCAAGCCATTCCATACCCTCCTCACCTGCTATGGTTCATGTGTCTGAGGCAGAGGGGCCACCTCCACTCAGGATGGGCGTGCCAGAAGACTCTGTGCTGTTCTCTTTGTGGAAGGAGGAGTGCCCGAGAGATGCAACTGAAGAGTCAGTTCTGAAATGTGTGGCGTCCTTCCCGGGAGTTGCTACCAAATGACTTCCTTCTGGTACCAGCCATGCCAATGCTGGGTCAAGCTAATAGAATGTAATTAGTTCAGACTCTCAGGGTTTGGCATTTTTGCCCCCTCTGACCATGGTTGGTCTGAGATTTATTTTTGCTTATTTGATCATCATTAGGGTTTTGCCAAATAAATTAGAGTAGACAGAATTCTGGACAGATGGTTAAGGTATCCAAGAACACAACCTGTCCTGAGAAATGCTGGTGGACATTTCCATACAGATAACAGGCATGTCTCTCTAGCATAATAAGGCAGGGGCTCTAAAGACCCTTCCCACAGAAATCTAGTGATTTCTTTCACCCTGGAAATGGATAGTGTTTTCTTTTCAATAAACTTGAACTTGTAATTTTTTCTACTTGAGGCTGACTCCTTGTTGAGTCCCCTCTCCAGCCAATCTAGGATGCTGATGTTATGAAACATCTTGAGATTCCAGGCTAAAGGGCACCAGGCCCTCCAGGCTACAGGCATTGAAAACTATGCAATATGCTTTTTATTTAGGCCATTTTCAAAATTGCATTTTTAAAATTGCACCTCAGATGACATTACTCTGCATAAATCTGTGTGCTTAGACATTGTCAAGCTCCAGGAGAATTAGGGCTTTTAGGGGATTGAGATGGCTGCTGGGACTTGGAGAGGGTAGATATCCATGGGCGCATCCTTTCACACACCCCAAGACATAGGCCAAGGAAAGAAAGTCCTGCAAGAACTAAGGAGATGAGTGTTCTTGTCAAGTATGTCCTGGTATTAACAGATACTTGCCCCATCGAGACAGGCATTTGTATAGTGTCTTGCAGCCTAGGAAGGATGAAGCTGACTAGCTGTCCCTTTCTTCAGCTAAAACTGTCTGAGCATATCAGTTGTGTGCTGTCTCTGTCAAAGACCAGACACCCTAAGACCATTCTCTGTCCCACCCCAGTTCAGCTCTAGGGAGCAAGCTGTGTCCTGAAGGGGCTGAAGTCCAGAGAAATGTGCATCTGTTGCCCAGCAAGCCTCAATGATCCTACCCACTGATGATCTGAGGCCTCACTTTCCCCAAACCCTAAAAGAAACAGCCAACACCGACAAACTAATCATTTTTGTTGTTCTGTTTATACACACATATATACACTTTGGGCCTAACTAGTAACCTGTAACTATGGAAATGGAGGCTGCCAGCACAGCTGTGAAGACACAGACACGGGCCCCATGTGTGGCTGCCACCAGAAGTACGCACTCCACTCGGACGGTCGGACATGCATCGGTAAGTAGGCACCACTGCTGCACACCACTCTTGTGTTTCCCCATCTCCCACGGATGCACCATGTGGCCCAAGTCCCAGTTTCCCAGAAGGAAGCTTAGGGGAAACAAGAAAAGGAAGGCCCGTGGATGGCAGGCATCTCCAAGGGAAGCTTTCTGTGGAGACTTCTCCAGGGTCCTGCAGCCAACCAGGACCCAGCTCATCATCAGGCCTCCACCATGGGGGGCTTCCTGCATGTGCTCGTCCTCGAACTGAGGGGGGGTCGCAGGTAGGTGGTCTGTGGGGAGAAGGAAGGTGTATGTACCTGAAAAGGGCATTCGCTGGTCCTGAAGCACAGGTGTTTCCTCCCCTCATATGGAAAACACACAGCTGGATTCACTTAATCCACCTAACGGCCACCAATAGTTCTGTGAGCTGCCCACGACAGTCTAGAAAACCAAGAGGTTTTCTCAGAACTCTGCTTTAAGTCCACATTGTCTAAACTGTGGGGGAGGTGAATGGTGTGAATTCTGTGTGGGGTTTGGGTGTTTTAACTGCTTGTCATTCCGAGCTAACGGGCTTCTGCTGGACTTCCTCTGCCACCAAAGTCCGTTCTTCCCGGTGCTGCCCTGCCCCATCTCATCTGTCACATGGAGTCTTGATGAGAGTCTGAATCAGATCACCTCCTTCCTCCTGAGCCATATTTCCAAGGGGAAGCTCGAATATTTGTGATTGTTTCATGCTATAATCACTGGTAGGTTTTTTTTTTTCCCCACTCAAAAATAGCAGCAAATTTTTTAACTGAGAAAGAGAAGAATTTCAAAGTTAGCGCCCAGAGTTCACTCTCTTCTTTCTCTTCAATATTGTCACACTTTGGAAACCCAACAAGTCAATTATCATGCTTTTTTAAAAGCCCCATTTCTTATTGTCAACTCAGAAGACATTCTTGAGGGACTTTCAAGTAACAGAAAAGGGTTTGGTGAGCACCCAGAAGCACAGGAAGCCCAGAGTTTGCTGTCCTGTTCTGTGCCCTGTGACAGCTTCCTCAAGTCTCAGAAGCTGGGCCCTGGGCCCAGGGCCAGGTGGGGCACCAGGCTGTCACCTCTGTAGTCTGGGGCTGTCATCATAGGGTGCTGCTGCCTGCGGTGGTTCTCCCTTCCTCTGTGTGGTCTCTTCTTTCAGACAACCATTTTTAATTTTATTTTTATCTCATTCCTCCTGCTTTTCTGGTGATGGTCCCTGATTGCCTGTCTTGTCTGATAACTGATGGTCATTAATTATTTTCAGAGCCAAAAGCCAAACCAAATAATCAAAAAAATAATTAAAAGCCAAACCCGGTCTCAGACCAGTGTCTCTATTGCAGCCTGATCCCATCTAGAACCTCCTCTCCACCTCTTCCTTCAGCCTCTCTCCCTCCACTGTCCTGCCCAGGGGTTCCCCTGGGCCACACTGGCCTCCCTCCTGTCTCGTCTGCTTGAGGTCTCCCTCAGGGTTTGCTATCTCCAGCAGAGCTGGCTCTGCAGCCACTGGACCAATGCAAACAACTGCTGGGTCAGACACACCCAGCCTTCGTCTAACACATCTTGTCTTGTCCGCCTGAATTATCCTTTCTTTTTTTTTTAGTTTTTAATGTCTGATGCATGTGAAGGTCCCTGCTTGGATCTACTTTCTAAAGTAACTTCCCAAGCCCGCCTTCCCTTTCCCGCTTGTTAGAAATCATCCTCCGTACCCAGCTTCTGCTGCTGTTGCTTCCACTCCTGACCAGGATGAGCAGCCTTTCATCTGACTTTGCTCACTGTTCATCAGTTTCTCCCCTAGGGAACAAGTGTCTCCACACATTTCCAGTTGAGCAAAGAAACTCAAACTGGCTAACCTCACTGCTCCTTCACCGGAAGCATCTTGGCATAGCCAGAATGCTCCCTGGCCTGCCCCGGGCCATTTCTCTTCCACACGCTCTTAAAATGACTGACTCCTCTTTGCAACCCCTGTTGAGCACTCGGATGTTTAACTCTAGTCCTCTATAGACAAGCAGGCAACCAGCGCTGCCCCAATCGATCCCGTGGTTTTCTGTCTGTTCGATTGGATCCATTGTGTATGTGTGTGTGTTTTCCTCTGTATGTTTTGTTCTTAATTTTGCACGAGTGTTTGGCACATTTGCGCATCCTTGTGACAGAGCATCTGCTGTGCCAGGTGCATCCATCACCGGACCTCGCGGCCTTGAACCCTTGTCCTGTGCCTTGTCCTGTGCCTGCTTCTCCAAACTGAGCTGCAGGAGTCTGTGATTGCTTGTGTCTCCATGAGCACCACAGTGGTGCTTTCAGCTTCTGAGGCCCTCTGCAGATGAGTCCTGTCTGCTGTGTCCTAAGCTGCCTCCTCCTCTGTTCATACATGGGCCCTGAATCCCATCTGTGTCCGGGTCATTTTGTGGTCATTCCGCCTTTTCTGCACGTCTCCTCACCCTCGTCCTTGCTGCCTCTTTGCTTTGCCCTGAACACACCCACCTTGGAGGTTCCTGGGATTAGCCCCTTGGCAAGGACACCATGCTGGCCCGGCATGCTCTGTTGGCTTTGTGTATGCCACGCCAAGAGTCTGACTGTCTTGGGCCGCGGGAAGTGGGCTCTCATTAACCACCGGCTCCATGTTTGTCCCTTACTTGTGTTTTAGAGAAGGATGAGGCTGCAATTGAGCGCTCTCAGTTCAATGCCACGTCAGTAGCTGATGTGGACAAGCGGGTGAAACGGCGGCTACTCATGGGTAACACTTTTCTTCCACTTCCTTTGTCGTACTTGCACTTTGTGTGTGTGCTTGCGTGTCTCGGGAGTGTGCTAGTGTGTGGGTGTGTGTGTTGGTGTGTGGGTGCAAGCATGTATGTGCGGGTATGAGCGTGTGCATGTGGGCATATGTGTGTGTGGTGTGGGGTGTGCCCACATGTGTAGTCATGTGTGTCACGTGTGAGTGCGGGGGGCTCCACTCCAGATGTGAACTCACTTTTTCCTTTTTAAAGTTTTTACCCTCCATCAGACATGTTTGATCTTATGTGTGTTTGTAGCAAAGAACCCAGGGCAAGTGTCCCCTGACCTGTGCATGTACAGAGACCTTTGCTGTAAAGTTTTAATACTTGCAATAAACACCCACATTGCAATTAGCGTGCCCAGGATCAGCAAAGCAACACAGCCTCAGCCACAAAGGAGAGAGTTCAAGTAGAAAGGGGTCCAAGCAGCACAGTTCTTACCCATCTCCTCTCCCAGGAGGGAAGCCACCTGCCAGAACCTCGAATACTTCTCAGAGGAAGAGCCCTATAGTTCTCAGGTGCCACTCAAGGTGTCCTGGGAGACCTGCTGGTGGGGCTGATAGGGCCAGTGTGAGAGAAAACAAAGGAAGAGGGAAGAGAAAGTGACTGCTCTTGGAGAAAGCTCAGTCTGCACAGCAGAAAAGGTGCTTCCTCATTTATTCTTCCATCAGTCAGTTCTACAGTTCTGAGGTCGCTGGCCTCTGGGCTACACATGCTGCCCAAAGCCTCCTGCACGTAGCTGTAGTCGTCTAGGCTTGTCAGAAACTTCTTCATGGCTCTCAAATGGTTCGCACCAGTCTTGGCAGCTGTGAGGTCAGATGGTGCAACCTTCATTTCTCAGAGGAAGAGACTGAGGCTCACTGGCACTCTGACTTGCCCAGAGTCACACACTACCCCGCATAGCTGAGCTCAGCCCAAAGGTCATGGCTATGTAGACCATCTAAAATGTAAGGGTTGCAGGACCATATGGAAGTCAGAGCCTGTAGATCACAGAGAGGTCATCTAGTTTCGTGGTCCTCAAGTATCTAGAAAGGAAGCAGGAGAGAGGTCTAGGGGGATCACAGAGAGGGATGTGGTCTTGCGTGCTATCAAGAAGACTTGAGGTCTGCTCACCCCTTGAGGTCTGCTCACCCCTTAAGGGCTCTGAGGAGCAAAGGAGCTCATAGCCCTCATTGACGGTGCTCTGTGAACTGTAAAGTCCATGCTAGGCGGGACAAGTATGGCCCTGTTTCTTAGATAAGAACACTAAGGCCAGAAACATCAGAGCACTCACACAGGCAGATGGAACAAGCTCAGGCTGGAAGCTGCTCTCCACAGATTCTCTGGACAGGGCTATCTTGTTGACTTAGGCAGTGGGGTTAGCCTGGGAAGAGCTGGAAATGGCAGATGGGGTGGGCTTTGGGGCTTCAGCCTTGGCCACAGCCAGCAGGTATGACCACTACCTTCTAGGAAGGTATGAGTCAGCACTGTAAGCTTTCTGGGAAGTGGCGGGTGGCAGGAGCCCCAGAGTTGTCCATGTTTTGAGGCCATACTCAGGTCTCAGAGGACCCAGGGCCCTTGGCCTCACTAGAAGTGGGCATGACTGACCAAGGCCAGAGATCCAGAGCTGGACCCCCCAGGTACCTTGCATCCTTCCCAGGAAGAGGATAGGTGATAGGAGAGGACTGAGCCAAGTTGGGATCAAGCCAGTGGGGGGCTCAGGGGGTGGCGAGGTAAGGGGAAGGGAAGAAGGTCCTCTGCACTTGTTTATCTAATATTAGAGTCAGTGGTCTTGGAGCAGGACTGGGGGGATAAGAAGGGGGTACTCAAAATACAAGTAACCTCACCCTGGGCTTGGGGCAGGTTGAAGGAGCAGATCGGAGATCTGTGATGGCTCTCAGGAAGGGGACTAAGGAAATGCCTCCCCTACCTCCCATCTCTCTGATTATCAAAATCCCCCATCCTGCCCTCTTAGAGCCTGGCCTGCCCCAAGATGGAAGAGACATCTCTCTCTGCTGTTCTCCCTACAACCCTTACCACAGGTGGGCGGGGCCCACAGTCAGGGCCAGCACCGTGAACTAGGTAACCAGACTCAGACTTCTGTTAAAAGTTCATCTTGGGACTCCAAGCCTAGAGCACTGGTGAGCCCCTATCTCAAAAGCTCAGAATCCTTAGCACCTGTCTCTTCTGAGAACAGCCTTTATGGTAAAGACTTAGGATCCTATTGGACTTCCGGCTCTAACCTCAGGTCCCAGTGTGGCTGCTCTCACACCCTATTAATAGAGGCAAGGTGTCGAGAGTAAGGGAGGTGGACATCCCCATTCTGCCCTATGTGGACCCAGCATACCTGGGCATCACATACAGAGCCAGGCCCCTCATGGTGAGAGCAGCCTAGACTGTGAGAGGCTCAGAATTGGGTCAGCTTCATTTGTGAATGTTGTCAGTATTGCTGGCCTGTGGGAGAGAGCACAGGTGGTTTATCCCAGAAGATCCTGGGGCTGGTGGGTAGCTAAAGTCCTGTTTTGGGTCTGGGAGGGGAGTGGTGTAGGACAGGCAGAGGGGGAAGGACCCAGAAGCACGTGAGGAAGGTGAGACCAAGGAGTCCATGTCAAGGTCAGACCCTGGGCCACCAGCTCTGTAGGCTGTGCCCTTGACCGCAGCACTAGACAGCTCCCACAAGAGTTCCTTAGGTGCCCAGAACTCCATCCAGTGGCCATCTCTGTTGAAACCACAGGAGGAAGGACACTGGCTCAGAGAGGTTAAGTGGCTCCAGCCATACAGCTGGTCAGAGCAGGATTCTGGTTCCAAGGAGGGAATGGAGCACTCCACATAGTAGATGAAATTGTCAGTCTGGAGTGTGGACAGAGAGAGAGAATACCTCCAGAGACTGGAGACAAGGGGGCCTCCAGCAGGGTCCTGGGGCCACTGAGGGCCAAATGACCCTGCCCCACCCTTGGGTTCTCAGCTGTACCCAGCAATTGCTGTGTGTAATAATTAACCTGAGCACAGGTTAAGGACAGGGTAAGTTATGTTTACTGTAAGAGGCCTCAAAACATGTAAACAATTTTAGATTTCCATTAAAATCTGTTAAAATTTTTATATGTGAAGGTTAAAGTGATAAATTTCAATTATCTGGCAGACTTACGTGAAACATCTGAGTACCCAGCTAAGGGTACAAAATCAAATTTTACCGCCGGTCCCTGTGTAGTAAGATTGATGGGACACTTTGAGTCATATTTGTCAACTCCAGGTTTTAAATCAAGTACTTTTCCCAAGAGCTCACTTTGGGTGGATGGGGTATTCCTTTCCTATTACTGTTGTTAACAAATTACCACAATCTCAGGTGACTTAAAACAGCTCAAATTTATGATCTTCTGTAGGTCAGAGATTTGACCTAGGGCTCACTAGGCTAAAATCAAGGTTCCCGCAGGCCTGGTTCCTTCTGGAGACTCCAGAGGTGAATCCCTTTCCTTGCTTTCGCAACTTCTAGAGCCGCCCATATTCCTTGGCTCATGGACCCTCCTCCACCTTCAGAACCAGCAGCATGACAGCTCCCTGACCCTCCTCCATCCTCACAGCTTTCTCTGACCTGCCTCTTCTGCCTCCCGCGGTCACTTTTAAGGACCTTGGTGATCACATTAGGTCCATCCAGGTAATTCAGAATAATCTTCCATCTCAAGGTCCTTAATCACATCTGCAAAGTCCCTTTGGCCCTGTGGGGTTACAGACCCTAGGGATTAGGATGTGACCATTTTAGGAGGCCGTGATTCTGCCTAAAACAGATGGTTCAGCTTTGGCTGGAAGGAACCGCCACATATGCCCTCTTCACTGGCTCAGCCCCAGGACCACAAATATCCTGGCACAAGGTAGGAGTGAGAGTGTGGGGCGCACTCTGCCCACTTCAGGAGGGTTCCATTCCTTCCTCCAGCTGTGGTTCCTGCTCTTTCCTCAGGCAACCCCGGTGTGTCTTCAGCCCGCTCCCTCTGCCTGAGCTCTTCTTTACCAATACTGTTTCATCACCGCAGTTTGCAAAGGACTTCCCAAGTTGCTCTCCAGTGAGTCTCCCCACAACCCTGAGAGACAGCTGTCCGTACTTCACAGACGAAGCACCTGAGACACTGGGAAGGGAAGCCACACAGTCAGTAAGCAGCAGCCTAGGCCCAGGCCCAGTCTCAGGCCCCCTGAACTCCCAAGTCCAGGGCCCCAAGCCAGGAGCAGAGCAGGCCTGAGGCTAGTGGCTCTGCAGGCTCAGCAGCCATTGCCGGCTATGGTGTTCCTTCAGGCTGATATATAGAAAGTACTGAGAGTGTTGCTGGGCACATAGGAAGCCATCACTTTTTACCAGCTGTGTGACGTAACTGGCACTAAATTGGCAGATATCACAACCAGCCCGTTCCAGGGGTCCTGCCATTCCCAGAAGAGCAGAGGTGCCTGCTGTCTAGCCAGCAACCCCAGTCTGAGTTGACCCTAACCCCTAGCTCTCTCTGGTGCCCCATTTTCACTTCACCTGCCCTAAGAGCAGGTGCAAGAGTGCGTTAGAGACGAGCAAGCAGTGGCACAGAGAGGCAGCTAGGAAAGTCTCTCCCTGCACCCCTGCAGCTGCACCTTCCTGGCTCCCTGCACCTCTCTGCCTGGTTTGGAGTAGGCTCACCCTTCTCTGCTTCCTTTTGGGATCTGGCCAAGGGTGGATGCTTGGTGACACTTATAGAGACCAGAGCAAATGTGGACACTGCCTAAGAAGCAGTGCCTGGTCTGAGGGGACTCAGATTCTAGCAGGGATGGGGCCCCCTGAAACCCTCCCTGTCTCTCTGTACCATACGTGTTCCCCAGGCCATTGCCAGACAACGTAGGACCAGCCCCAGCACCCATGATTCCCTTGATGATCAAACTGCCTGGGCATCTCCCAGGAGGCAGGGTGAAGCTGAAGGAGCACCAGGGCAACCAGAGGAGAGGAAGAACTATGGCCTTAGAGCCACAAGGACTGGGTTCTGGGTCTGTCCACTCCCTAGAAGCTACTGTTGCTCAGGCACATTTCCTGATTTCTCTCTGAGCTTGTTTCCTCAGTTGTAAAATGGGGGTCATGATAGTGTGTACTTCCTAGAGTTGTCATGAGGATGAAGCAGGCTAATATATAGAAAGTGTTCAGAGTAGTACTGGGCACATAGGAGGCTCTCACTGTGTATCAGCTGTATGACATAGCTGGGCCACCAAGGTGCAAACACTGGACAGGGAAGCCACCTGGCATTGATTTGCAGATGAGCAGGCAGGTGGAATCTCGGTCTTTCTTGCCCCTCCTAGCCCTTTTTCCCCTAGCCCTCTCTCCTTGTCTCTCCAACCTTCCAGTCATCTTTGTCCTGCACACCCCAGCCAAGCCCCCTGGAAGGAAGCAGAGGAATCTGGAAGGAAGCATGACCACACTCGGGGCCCACTGTCCTGCTGGGAGACAGAGAAGGGAGGAGTGTTCTCACTGCAGCTCATGGGGCTGTAGCCTCATCCCTCTGAGCCCCGGGTTTTCCATCCATCAAATGGACATGATCCGCTTCACCTTACCAGGCTCAGATGAGCAGGAAGTAAGAGAAAGAATGGAAGGGCTGGCTCACAGACCAGTGCTTGGTTAAGGGTTGGTTCCTTGTGAGAGTTTTGGAAAGGGGCAGAGGGACTGGAGAACTGGAAGACCAGAGAATGCTGGGAGCCACTGTGGAAATGATGGTGGATGCTTAGGGGGCACAGGCTATGCCCTGCACTGTTCCAGCCTCAATTAGCTGCACAGCCACCTTGAGAGGCCTGGTCAGTGTCATTTCTCATCTGGACATGCTCACACTCCTGCTTCTCCCCAACCAACTGCTGGCTTCACTCCAGCTCCTCTGTCCACCCAGGGCTGCCTGTCTGAGCCTCCTATTCTGCAATCACTGTCTCCATGGCCCTGGGTCTCCTGACTTCACCAGCTTTATCCCAGCCCCCTACTCCACAAATCCACGCCCTTTTCTCTGTTCCTCGGCCCCTGCACTCTTAGCCTGTCCTAATCTTCCTGCCTCAATAGTTCAAGCCATCCATCACTCTACTCAGATGCCATCTTGAATGGTTCTGCCCAGCAAAGGTGGCCACACTTCTCCAGACCTCACTAGGCCTTCCCCACCCCACCCCCACTGCTTATCCTTTCTTTGTCAGCACCCCAACTGGGGGTCAGAAGCTGGGTCTGTGCCAGCTTAGTGCCCTCTCAAGGTCCAGCACATGATTGAAGGCTTCCTGCAGGAGATGCCTGGGCATGAGTGGGAGGCATCACTGCTCAGATAGGCCAGTATCCAGCTCAGAGAGAAAGAGCAGTACCCGGAGCCTGGATGTGCTTGGCAGTGGGAAGGAGCTCAGGCAGATCTGAGTGCTAGTGAGGGAGGTGATAACACAGGGCAGTTCCCCGGGGCCAGGCACTAGCAGGAGGACCAGCCAGAGGAAAGCAGGAGCACCCCCTTTTCTCAAGTCCTGGGCTCATGGGATTGGGCTCTTGTTAGAGAAGGATCAGATGGTCAGTCTGCACCATCATTGGACTGGCTCAAGTGTGGCTCTTCTCTGATCAGCTGGGACCCCCAGTCAGGCTGAGGCCTGAGTTTCTGCCCTTAGTTTTAGTCTCTCTCTGAAACACACAGGACTGGGGCTGGTAGAAGGAGGTGGTTGATAGCTACTTAGCTATGCCAAGAGGTAGAGTGTAGGGTGGAGTCACAGTGCTAGACAGGGCTTATGAGAGAAGAGGGGCAAGGCTTTGACTGGGCCAGAAAGGGAGACTGAGGCTTAGAGGGAATGTGGCCCACCCAAGGCCACCTGTGAGTTGGGCAGAATCAGGGTTCCTGGGACTTGGGCCCTGATGTTTTTTAGGACCAAACCTGGCTGGAGGAGTCCCTCTGCTGGTGAGGCCCATAGATAAAAGGTGACCCTGCCCTTTGCTCACTCCCCCAGCTTGCCTTACATTCAGTGCCATCCTGGTGGGGACTGGGCAACATGACCCCCTCACGCTCCTTCTGGGCCTCAACCCTCATCTGATGTCCAAATACCCAAGACCATATCTCAGTGCCCCACCCAAGTTCCACTCCCCTGGACTGACCCATCTTCCTTCTGGTCATCTGCTTTGAGAAGACAGCCAGCGCCATCTTTCTTGGGCACAAATCTAGATGGGGACCAACCCTGCCTTAACCCTTTCCCAAGTTCTTTGGCCACTGGTCCACGTGGGCCCCAGAGCCCTTCCAGATGTGACCTCTGTGCCCTCTGTCACCTTTTTATGCCATTTTTGCTGATCCAGTCCTGGCCTCCTGGCCCTGCCAGCACTCAGGTGGGCCCTGGTGTGGTATTATTGATTGTCCGCTGTAGCCACAAATGGAAGGTGCCCCAAGCCAGTGCAATCCTCCATTCATCTGCGGTCTTTGGAGGAGCCCCAGTCTCCTCCAGCCCACTACTGCCTCTCCAACTTCTCTCTAGCTGACTTCAGCTACAGGCAGGCCAGGTAGTAGCTAGAGACCAGGTTTAGCTGCTGACCGTTGACTGAGATATAGCCAGTACCTCAGAGCAGCTTGGAGCTTCCTGAGGTGAGGGTTCCTTGTCTGACCCAAGGAGTTGGCGTGGTTGCTGGTTGCTCATCCGGGCTGTGTTTCTGCTTCAAGGGTCATGCATTTGTCCTCACAGTAGAGACACCTTTGATTGGAGTTTTGCTGCAGGCAGACAGTGACTCCTCTTCCTTCCTGGCTTGTCCTGAGCCACGTTCTGTCCTGGCTCCCTAGTCACTAGCTGCGCCAGCACACCAGAGCCAGGCATGTCTCAGAGCTCCAGATTCCCAAATGTAAAAAGGGGTTGAGAAGACACTAGATGCATAGTGCCTGGCCCAGTGTGTGGCACATAGTGGATGCCCAGTCACTCTCCCTTCTTTCCATCTCCTTCCTGGCTCTTAACTTCTTCCTAAGATGCTCTGGAATGTGTCTTAGCACCTTGATGGCAAGTTCTAGACAGTGAGGCAAGAGCCTGCCTGACCTTGATCAGATCGTGTTGGTGGGCTGATGGGAACCCTGGAGAAGCAACGGGATTAACAAGTGCCTTGCAGAGACTGGCCAGTCGTCCACAGCTCATGGCCTAGAGCTCTGGAGAAGGAGAGAGGGAGGACAGATACAGGCCAGTTTTACCCTGCCCCTGCTCCCCTCTGATGTCATGGAGTAGGAGGGGTGAGGGTGGGTCTGTACTGCTGCTAAAGGCCCCACCTGGAAGCATAGAAGTTTGTGCTCAGGTGCTGGACACTGCCTCCCGCTGCCCAAGTTTGTCATTTAATCTGTCTCCAGCTAAGTCCCCAGGGCAGCCAATAGGAATCTCTGTTGAACAGCACTAGGCAAGACTCTGTGAACCTAGACACATTAAATGTACCCGGCAGTTTGCAAGGGTGCTGCTCAGTGTTACAAACGAGGAAACTGAGGCTCAGAAAGGTGAAGCAGCTACCCAGTTCCCTCTACACCACACCACACTCCCTCCAGGGACAGGCAGGTGATAGCTCTACCCCCCTGCACTTTGCACAGGGCCCGGCATGGGCGTGCTTAGTGAATGTTAGCTGCCATTGGTAGGGTGCTCTGGGCAGGAGAGTCTGACCCCCAAACCTCCCCAGTCACACACAGCTGGAGGGGCAGCCCTGTGCACAGGAAAAGTGCCTGCCCAGCTGTATGACCTTGCCCCAGCTCCTTGCCCTCGCCAGAACCTTCTGTGGAATGGGCATGATGCTCCCAATTCACCTGTGCATGAGGGCCCTCTGGTGTGCCCTAAGCACCCTCCGTTGAGGAGCCAGGATAGAGGCAGGAAGCAAAGGAGTCAGAGGGCAGGAAAAGACTTGCTGCCAGCAGCCATGTGCCTGCTACCTGCTTTAATAGAAAAATAGTCCTCTGAGTGGACGGGGCACTCAAGACCCCTCAAACCAAATGAGACTGTTCTCAGGGTCTCTTTGTCTTGCTTCTGGGTCAGCATCTTCTCCGCTCCTGGTGCCATCTCCCTCAGGCCTCCCTGCAGCCTCCCTTGCAGACCTACAGGGCATTGTCCCTGGGGTCCCAGTGGCTTCTGCTTTCCAAGCACCGGTGTGGCACTCCCATCCACAAACAGCCATGTGAGAGAGTGGTTTGCAACACTCCCAATGCATCTCTGGAATTGTGAACCTGCCCAGTGCCTCTGGAAGATAGTTCCACTGAAATGTGCCTCACAGAAACCCCTGAACAGGGCAGTTCCTGGGTAGATTGAGGCCCACAGAATGGTGCAGGCCTGTGGGCCTATACTTCTGCACAGCCAGACTGAAGTCAACAGAGGGCCTCAGTGGGCCTCAGAGTAATCAGGGCCACGTGCTGAAAAGGCAGAGTCCAGGACACACGGAGACTGCCTCAGAGGCCTGGGAGGCCCTTTGAAGATTGGGGGTGCAGGGGTCCGTGGCCTCAGACATAAATTGTGCTGGTACTGGATGCCGGGCAGAGCCTTCCAAGCCTCCTTTCTCTCCTTCTTAAGCCTCCTTTCCCACTTTCTCCTTGGGAGCCTCCACATTGTCAGGCCTGCAGTCCTGGCCTCCACAACCTCCCTTCATCTAACTGCACTGGCCTCTTCCCCATCCCTGCCACACATACACACTGCTGTTCCAGCATGTCCCCCAGGCAATCCTGGGCAGGCTCATCAAGCGCCCACCCTCAGCAGATGACTCTCGGGAGTGGATGCTTGCCCAACTGGAGGTAGACGAGCTATTCCTGGCAGAGGTGAGAGGCAGAATGCAGGATCAAGGTCAGGGCCCTGGCCCTCGGCAGAAGGGTCCCCACTCCAGCCCTCCCTGCTGGCTGACGGAAGGGAGCAGGAGAGGCCACACTATGCCCGGCACAGTGCCAGGCACAAGCCTGCTGCACAGCACTAATGATGGGCCACAGGGTGTCCCTCAGGTGACCAGGACTACCACACCAGGACCTTGCCAGGGAGCATGGCTTTTATCCCAAAGAGATGGGAGCCATGGGAGACTCAGTACTCAACTGAGGGAAGAGGGACAGCAGATCAGCTGAACAGGCCCGTGGCTGACCCACTTCATACCCGGCTTCATCAGGTTCCAGTGGCAGGCAAGTAGACCAGCCCTGACTGGGGCCTAGACAGTCCTGTCACCAGGATGGGACTTCAAGGAACAGGGAAGATGAAGTCTCTGGGGGATACCGAGCCCACACCAGACCTGCTAGGATCAGAGCCTCTGCAGTGGGGCCAGGCCCTGCCCCGTTGACCTCCGCGATATTCAGGGACAGCACAGGTGGGAAACTCGAGGCCTAAAGAGGAGGGAATCCCTTGCCCTGAGTTCTTCAGTGTGCTGGGAGCTGAGCCTGGACCCATGCCCAGTTCTCCTTATGAGGCACCATAGAGCGCTCCACCATGCCCTGCTCTGTGCAGTGCTGCCCGGCCTCCTCAGCCAGGGAGCCCCTTCACCCTCCAGCCCCGCCCATTTCCGTTTCCAGCTTGCTCTCCTAGTGCCCTAGATTCCAGCTGTTGCTGGAGGCATCTCCCTCGACAGAAGGTTTCATTTGGTTCCTTGTGGGGCCTCCAGAGTCCCTGCCCATTAATCCAGTCAGGGAACACAACTCATGAGGCACCTCTGCAGTGCTGGGGCCACCTTGACATGCTCTGCCTGCAAGCGTGAGGTTGACAGCAAAGACCACCACACACATAAACAGCACTACCTGGGGGTCAGAAGCCCAGGGTGAGGCTTAAGAAACTTGTAGCAAATGGGGTGGGGCTTCTGAGTCCTGAGGAATTTGCTAGGTTAGACCAAGGAACCCCACAGAACCCCCGCTTGGAGTCTGGCAGGGCATGGACTAGGAGGTGCACAGTGTGAGAGACAGTCAGGCTCATGTGAGAAAGTCAAGGTCTGGGCTTAGTGTCTGCTTCCTCCTACCCCGTGGTAAACTGTGGATGCCTGAGGCCTGTCACATTCATGTCTATAGCCCGCCCCCTCCCGGTCACCCTGCATCATGAAATTGACCCACCCATGAGACCAAGGGCTGTGTCCAAGGTACACCTGCTGAGCACAGAGCAGTTCAGGAAATAATTGGTGAATGAATCAGCAACTGCTTTCAGGTGCTAAGACTATATACAGAGGTTCTAAGAAATGGCACCAAGAGTGAGCATGTTGTGTCACGGTCACAGAACAGTTTACAAAGAACTGCCACATCTACTGTTTTGTCTGGGCCTTGTCATCTCCATATTACACGTGGGAAACAGACTCAAGAAGCAAAAGGACTTGCCCAAGCTCACGCAGTCGGCCTGTGGAACCCTGTTTTTCTGATTCCGTGGCTCATGTTTTATTCACTACATTGTTGTTGAGACTGCCCTTTAAGGACCTTGCTGGATCCTGCCCCAGACCTAGGGTGCTACGGGCAGGCAGTGCCAAGCCAGAGGCGGCTATACCCAGGCCCTCCTGTCCTTCGCCCACTTCCTTGTCAGAGCCCTGACCAAGCTGCCGCAGGGCCCAGTGGAACATCTTTCCTCCCTACAGGACCTGGCCCAAAGCAGGAACTCTCCCAGGGAAAGACCAAAACCTGGGCCTTTTAACTGGCCTGAGGTTTTCCCCTCACACTTCAGAGCCGAGCCAGACCCATGCCTAGCCTCCGCTCCCCTTGCCGCTCTAGCCCTGTGGGGTAAGACGGTTCTCCCCGCTGACTGGATGAGGAAACCAAGGCACCAGAGGTGTAGTCATAATCTGCCCCTGGCCACCAGCTCTGCAGCCTCACCATGAGCTGCCCTGAGGATCCCCTGTAGACGGCCCAGCTCTCTGACCTGGTCTGATTCTCTCATCAGCCTCGAGTGTCATGGCCATGGGTTCAAATACTGGCTCCTCCCAAGAGCCATGTGACCTGGACACAGGGCCAGCTTCATGGATATACAACCTATGCAGTGGCCCAGGACCCCGCCCTCAGAAGGACCCATGATCAGTTCAATGTTGTGCTGTCTCTGCAATTCTTAACAATGTTTTAACAAAGGCACTTCATTTTTATTTCATACTGGGTCCTACAGATTATGTAGCCAGTCCTGTCCGGACATGTTACTTCTCTGAGCCTCAGTTCCCTCTCTACTTTCATGCTTTCATGCCCTCTGTCAGGCCTGTTGAGGTTAGCAGATGAGAAGGTGCTTTGTCCTCACCAGAGGGCTGTGCTGTGGGAGGTTTTGTTCCAACCATTTCTTCAGGTAGAGAGGGAAAGCTTCACAAAGAACGCCAGTAGTGCCTTCTAAAAGCTGGGACAGAGACTAGAGGATTCCCAGATCCCTAAAGGAAAGTCTTTCTTCAGATCCCTGGGACGGAGCTCTTTGAGTCTGAGCTTGGCACTCTTTCCCTTCCCTTTACCCAAGCTCTGGTGGCATTGTCCTTCCCGAGTGTTTCTGGGGAGTGTAACTCACGGGGCAGGCCTGCAGAGCCACACTGTCCTTGGCCCCTGGGAGGGGGTGAGGATTGGGATGGGATCCAGCAAAAGCCACTGAAGTGAGAAGGAGGGAGGCCCAGAGCCCACTCCCCTTCTCTCCCCTCAGGGCGGAGATGCTGCTACTGTAGCATCCAGGTCACATTTGCTGCTTGCATTTGGGCTGACCCTGTCATTAAAGTCACCTGCTGTAGGGATAGGATAGGCCTGTCTGTTTTCTTAATCTCTCTGACACAGCAATGGCCTAATAACTGGTCTGGGTGGCCTCTGGTCTTGAGGGACAGAGGTGAGGCTGCTTTTTGAGGCACTCTGTTATGGGGGCGGGGTGATGCCCAGGCTGGTTGCCATTGAAGGCAAGGGGGCCTCCTCAGCAGCATCCAGGGTCTCTGCTTGGTCCAACCTGTCCTGTCATTGTAGCCTTCCATCCTCTACCCCCACTTCAGCCCGAAGGACCTCATTAGATGGCATTGCTGCTCTCCCCGTGTGTATTGCATTTTGTAGTGAATTGGCCTCAGAACAATACAACTGGCATGGGCATGGCAGAAACTGCCATCCTTGTGTTGTAGAGGAGAGACAGAGGCCCAGGCGAGAGACTGCAGGCTGCTCATGGTCCCACAGCAGGAGGGAGCACAGGCTGAATGCAGAGCTGCTGTCTCTGCTCACCCCTCCCAGCCTGGCACAGTGTCTGACACAGTGTCCTGGGGAGCATTGACCCTTGGTGTTGTTACATGTACCCAGCCCAGTGTGAGACAGTGGCCTGGAGGAGGGGCCCTTGGGGTCTGTGATGATCACATAGGATAGAGGTGGCCTGGCCCAAAAGGGCAGCAATAAGAGCAGGGGGTGGAGTTGGTAGATGCTAAGGAATCAACAAGACCAGGCCCTGGGCCCTGTGGTGGTGGGGTGGAGGGAGGCGGGCTCCTGGGATCAGCTTGGAGCAGATAGGGATAGCATTCCTGGAGACTGGGGGAGAAGCTGTTAAGGGAGGAAGATGAAGAGTCAAGTGCCCGTGGCCATCAGGCACATGCTTGGTTGCAGGGCCCTGGAGCTTCAGGTGGGCCACTGCCCTCAGGGAACTGTGGGCATTAGAGTTAGATGCAGCAGATCCCATCTGGTTCTGCCACTTGGTCTGCGCAGCCTTGGACTGAGTCCCTGATGCTCTGCACCAGTTCCTCGTCAGGCAAGTGCAGGGCATTGGAGCTGTAGAGTGGGGGTATGAGACATGGCAGGCAGGGTAGGGCCTGGCATGTGGTAACTGCCACAATGAGGCACTGTGGGGTGGTATGGTTAGCACCCAAGAGCAGCCCACAGGGCTCTCCTGGGGGACCAGGGATTCTGAACCCCGCACTCAAAGCCTGAAGTTTACACACCAGTCACGAACTGGAGCAACACAGGGAGACTGAAACTGCATGGTGCAGGAGAGAGGGTCCTGCATTGGGGGTCCAGAGAGCAGGTGACCATTCAGGTGGGCGCCAGCCCCTCTCTCAGCCTAAGTCTGCCCAGTGGGCAGGAGGAGGGCTGCAGATCCTTGAAGCTCCTGGCTCTAGAAGGTAGAGGTTCCAAGTTCCATCAGGGACACAGCCCTCAGTGCCTGCCCCCCACCCCCCTCTACCTCCACAGGGAAGCCCAGTGCCCCAGCACTCAGCACCTATCCCCCCCACCCCCATTCTCACCCTCTAGACCCTCTCTAAGCCTGAGCCTTAATTACCTCTACCTGGAAAACAGGCACTGTCTGTACCTTCTCTCCAGAGAGGGTTTTCACAGGAAAGGCTAAAAAGGCAGATGGGGGAGTACATTGATTCCTTGACTTGGGGGTGGGAGGCAGGATTTCCCCCTGTGGTTGTCAGGTCAGGAGAGGAAACTAACAGTTGAGCACCTACTATGAGCCAGGACCTCGGCCAAGTGCTTTCAAGCAGGGAGTTTATCTGATCCTCACTTCAGCCCGAGGAAGGAAGACTTGTCCTCATTGCCTAGGTGTGGATGCTGAGGTGCAGCCCCAAAGGGGTGGCCTGCCTGGGTCACTCCATGGGTGACAGAGCCAAGATTCATACACCAGCCTGCTCACCTCCACTGCCCCAATGACTGGTCCAGCAGAGGGATGAGAGGGCAGCAGCATGGTCACTCAGGGCATGACCAGCTGCACAAGTACAGGGGCAGGCAGCACCTTTCTTCTGTGTCTGGGGCTACAGTGAGGTCCTTGTGGAGGTAGGCTCTGGCTAGGCCTTAGAGCATGAGCAGGAAGGAGGCCTCCAAGCCCCTGGATAAGCACATTGTAGAGGAAGGGAGGTGGGAAGGTATGAGACTGGCTCACAGAAACTCCCCATTCCCAACTGGAAGTTAAGATTTGCAGGGGCAAGAAGTGTGTCCAGGTTAGGGAAACTCACCTTCCAGTAGTAGCTACAGCTCATCCTGTGATGGTGA
Organism: Carlito syrichta; assembly: GCF_000164805.1. NCBI lineage: Eukaryota > Metazoa > Chordata > Mammalia > Primates > Tarsiidae > Carlito > Carlito syrichta. The sequence goes on along the minus strand of NW_007250949.1, from coordinate 559,247 downwards.
AGACCTCGGCCATGACAAGGAACGTGGGTGGATCCTGCGGCAAGACGACAACCACCGCCAGGCCTTGCAGAATCACGCACACTCACAGAGGGGAATGTCAGGTTTCCTTCTCCCCTGGACGCTCCCACCCAGGTGAAGTTCAGAGGAAAGGCACCACGAACTTGATTTAATTGGCAGCAGGGGCTCCTAACAGCTGAAGGTATACATGCATTATTCATTCACTCCTACATCAGTCCTTCGACTCCTCTGAAGACAGCTTCAGAAATGCAGACACCACAGAAGGCTGGACACTAACAGAGTAAACCAATTAGGGAGACCCTTTGGGGAGAAGGCACACAGGGCCAGGTGCCCAGGTGGAGCCACAGAAAGGCAGGCAGCAGGGTCAGGTGATGAGAGATGGGTGCCCATGGGCTCCACTCGCTAGCAGCAAGACGAGAGGGAAGCCCACTCGAGATATAAGCCTGCCAAATGCTTGGGAGGAGACCCAGGTGGCAAGGACTGGCGGTCTGGGAGAGCGGCTCCTCCGGGGGAGCCCCCACGCCCTGGTGAGCCGTCTCTGCCAGCCCCTTCTTCAGGCCTGGGGAGGATCACTCTCACCATAGGACAGCTTTGGTGACCTCAGTTATGCCCCCAGCCACTCTAGCCCCTTTGAATTTTGCAAAAGAAAGAAAAAGCACTAGACAAGCCTCAGGTGGACGAAAACCAGATGCCTTTGGCTTATCGTTCAGTGAGAACAGATGTTGGGCTGAGAGCCTCATCAAGGTGATGGATGGTATGCAGGCCCTGAGAACCGCCCCCGGTGACTCAACAGCCAGGGCCACAAGCCACTCAGTCCAGAGATGAGTTTGGGAGGCCCTGTCTCCTCCTGGTTACCACCAGTCTGGACTTGGAGTCTGAGTTCAGGCAGGGTGAAGGCTTAGGACTCTGGCCCTGGGCAGTTAAGTGCCAGCCAGGCCTATCTCAGCATTGGCCCCAGACACCCAGACAGCAATTTCACCCTGCTGGCAGTAGCCTTTGAACAGGCCCAACCCTCTGCAGTCTGCCTTCCCTCATCACGTTGGGTCCTTGCCAGCATCCCCACAGGACTGCTGTCATTCTCCCATTTTATAGATGGCATCCTGAGGCTCAGGGAGACAGCGCAGCTCTCCCACAGCTGGGGGAGTCCAGTCTTACAGATCTCCCCACGGATGGGGAAAGATGGTAGCCTCTGCCTGAAGCAACTGAGATCTCTGTCTCTTTCCTTCCCCAGAGACATGTGCGGTAAATAACGGAGGCTGCGACCGGACGTGCAAGGACACGGCCACCGGCGTGCGATGCAGCTGCCCAGTCGGATTCATGCTGCAGCCAGATGGGAAGACATGCAAAGGTCAGCACATGATGCCATGCAGGCATGCCCCTGCCTGTGCTCACCTGGCCCAAGCAGGGTGGGCATGAGCACTGGCACAGATGGGCCCAGCTCTGGGCTTCGCGGGGCACACGTGGCTGCAGGAAGGGGCACTCAGCAGTTACCTGTGTTGCTGTTGGAGAATCCAAGGAGAGGGAGAGTCAACCAGCAGCAGGGTTCAAGACATGGTTCCAGGGCCCATCAGTAGGGTCCTGGGCCAAAGATATGCTGATGTCAGATAACTTGGTTTGCACACTGGGTTACACGTTTTGTTTTGTTTTTTTAATTGAGTCAAGTTCTCTATTGCCCAGCCTGGAGTGCAGTGGCACAATCATGGCTCACTGCACCCTCAACCTCCTGGGCTCAGACAATCCTTCTGCCTCAGCCTCCTGAATAACTGGGACTACAGGCATGCACCACCACACCTGGCTAATTTTTTGATTTTGTGGAGACGAAGTCGAGGTTTCACTATGTTGCCTAGGCTAGTCTCGAACTCCTGAGTTCAAGCAATCCTCTCACCTTGACCTCTCAAAGTGCTGGGATTACAGATATGAGCCTCCGCACCCAGCTGGGTTACACAGTTTAACCAGTGATTTTACTGCAGAACTTCTTGGGGCTTAAGTGACTCACTGACTTCCCAAGAGAAGTGGAGTGTAACACATTTCCTAACCACTCCACCCTTAGTTGCAATAGGTCTCACGGAACTGCGGGACAGTCTGACCGAGGACCTTTTGGCAAGTGCAGGTCCACTCATATTGGGGAAAATAAGGACACTGTGTCACTGTCACTGGAGGAGCAAGGTTGAGGGGATATTGACTGAAGTCACTGGAGGAGCAAGGTTGAGGGGACATTGACTGAAAGCACAGGGACTTCTGCTTGCCATTGGAAGATGAGGAGGCGAGAGAATCTGGAATGCTTGCAAGGAGGGAAGGGCTGGCTGGCCAGCAGCTGGCAATGAGAGAGGTAGAGGTTTGTCTTCCCACCCGTCCCTAATTCATCCCACAAAGAGTCACTGAATGCTCCCTGGGGTGAGGGAGACCCTCTGGAGGCAAGAAACCTGGAAAGCTTGGAAGAGGGGAACTGGCTGAGCTCTAGGGACAGTTGTTAGGGAAGGAATAGGCCAGCCCTGCAGTGGGGAAGACCAGCCACCTCGCAAGGGACAGAACCCGGAGAAGCCACAGGCCCTCAGGGCAGCGCATCAGAAGGGTGGGGTGCAGCCTCTCTGCGCTCCCCCTGTGCCTTCAGACCCCTTTCAACTGCAGCCATTCCTCTCCCATCTTGCCAGGAGGGGGTTCCTGGAGGGCAGGCTATGGAGGGGAGAGAAACTAGAGCTTCCAAAGTCCAGTCCGTGAAAATACTGGAAGCGGAGTTAGGGTGATTTAAAATAGTTTGAGGTGGACTTTTTTTAAGCCTGTAAAAATAAACAGACAGCATATGACTTCTTTCTTGCCAACTTGCTGGGAAGAACCCAGTGATTATTGACAGAAATAACAGTTCTTCCACCTGTTTATTTGAAAATAAAGCCCTTCTGTAACCACTGCTCAGCCTGTTAATAGCCTTGGTGCGTCCCTGGCAGGCAAGTGGGCAGGTGGGTGGCATCTGAGTCCTCACCACATGGACTTGATACCAGGCATGACTGACTGAAAAAGCACAGATCTGGATACTTGCCTTCAGAGGGCCATAGGGGCAGGGCAGGGCAAGGCTCAACTCCTGAGGTGAGGCCAGGGCTGCCAGGAATGGGGAGCGGAGGCTGGGAGCCAGCCTGTCTGGGTCAGAAAGGTGCCTGGGCAATCACGTGACCCAAGAGGGAGCCACAGGAGAGGGGCTCCCACTACTACCCACAGCCCACTGGAGCACTCATCCCCCTCCCTCTCCATTCCTGGGGGTGGGGGCTGCCAAGGAGAGCTGTCCACACAACCCCAAGCCCACCAGTCTGAGACACCCCCCCACCCCATCCCACCATCAGCACATTTCCCGTGGCTCTCCTTGAACAAAGTCTTCTTGAAACAACTGGGGTGGGCTTCCTCTGCTCAGAAACCCTGTCCATGGACACTGATCCCTCGCCTGCTGCTGTGGTTCGAATCCTTGGGGCCTGGCCATGCTAGTGTGAAGTCAAGAGGTTGTCTTATTTAACAGATGGATTTTCTGGGCCCCTACTGTGTACAGGTTCTAGGGAGACAGGTGAATAAAACAAATGTTTTCTGCCTGCAGGGATTGTCTTTTGAGTGTAAAAGATAACTTCTGATTTCCAAAATCACTAAGATAAACATGTACTACAGAGCACTTGGTGTGGGAGAGAGAAGTATGGTACGGTGGCAAGTAAGGGATGGGCCTAGGCTGGGGGAGGCTGAGGAGAGCATTGAGAGGGCTGAGGGGGAAGCAGCCTTCATCAGGTGATCTCGGGGCAGCATTTCCAGAGCTGAGACTGCCCTCAGAGACCTATGGATTCAAGGACCCTGGGTCTGGGAAGGATGCAAAGGAACTGGTCCAAGCAGTGTGGGACCTGGGCTGCCAGGGCAAGGGACGGGCCTTCATCCTGCCTACCTTGGCCAGGCCCTGCCCTGGAGGCCTGGAGCCACCCCGCCTGGGCTGGAAAGGAGGGGCCTGGGCAGTCATGTGGCCCAAGAGGAAGCATCTGGGCAAGGGGACTCCCACTGCTGCCCCTTGCCCACTGCCCATCCCTCAGTACCCAAGGGGCACTCCTCCCCCCCTTTTCCATTTCTGGGGGTGGGAGGTACCAAGGAGAACTGTCCACACGGGGCTCAGGCCCAGCTTTTTATTTTGAACCAGTTCATGGCCAGTGCGGGGTAGCAGCCTCTGAGCAGGGTCTGGAAGAGCAGCTAGGCATGGCCTCTGTCACCCAGGCTTGAGAGGGCAGTGATGGGGTCAGGGCTGGCAGCAGATGGGGAGAGAGCAGAGTCTCAATATGTCCATGGATGTTCGAATTTAAACGTCAGGGGACTGGTCTAGAACTGCCTCATATGAAATGCCTTCAAGTCAGAAAGCCTGAGAAACAGAGGGTGACCTCCAGACTCCAAGGTTGGTGCCTTTAGTGTTCTCTGGCTCTGGCTGGAGAGGTGTAGGCAGGGGAATTGCTGCAACCTGAGGCCCTGGCCCCGAGGCTTTGGCTTCCTATCAGGATGCACACCCTGATCTTGGAAAGGGTCCAGGAAAGGATGTCAAAGGAGTGATTTCAAAGGCTCGGTGTTTTCTGGAAGCCAAAAAGTCACTGGGGGCAAGACGGGTGGCTAAAGGGTGAAGGTAACAGAGAGGGCTTGGAAAACCTGGAGGTGAATACCCTGGGCAGGCAGGGATCACATGGACAGGTAGAGACAGGGGTGGGACAGTGGGGTGTTTTGCCTAAACATGGAGATGTGGGGGTCTGGAGGGTTTGCTCCAAGCCCTGGTCTCAGGGTTCCCTGTTAGATGCTGCGCCTTGCTTGGTATTGGAAGGCAACATCCTGCCGATTAAGCCTTCTGATGACAGGAAGGAAGGCCTGGGCCCAACTCCCTGAAGTGAAGTCTGGATTTCCCTCAGGGACACCAGCCTTACTTCCCAACACCTTCCAGAGCAGTCTGGGAGAACCCCACCCGCTGTCATGCCCTCTCCTCCCTCCCCAGTGTCCTGGTACAGGCAGGTAACCTGCCAGGGCCTTTACCTGAGTGGGGCCAACAGCGCCCTTGCATGCCCTCCACCTGGCCGGCCCAGCCCGGCAGTGACCCTCCCTGCTAAGTGCTCCAGATTGAGGCCAGACCACACCCCATGCCCTCCCTCTGCTCGCACTCAAGCCCTCGCCACGTGGTACCCCCAGATTGCCAGACTGTGCCCCTCGGTGGGATGGGCAGGAATGAGCAGGAACAATTGTCCTGTGTTTCTTCAGCCTGCCCCATCACCCTGGGCCCCCGCTACATGTGCTTGTGCTGCAACACTGGGCGGCGCAACCAGTGTCCACTTGATGGCCAGAGACCCCACCCTCTCTCAGCCCCCAGGTCTTCGCCATTGTCTGGGGTCACTCGGACTCATTCATTCAGTGAACATTCCTAGGTGGCCTCTCATACTGGATCTGGGGCACCAGGCAGGAGCAGATATCCTCATGTCTGTCCTCCTAAGGCCCTCTCATGCCCCCAAGGGCTGGTCCTGTGACAAGGGAGCTGCTAGCTCTGGAGAGAACATCAGGAAAGGCTTCCCAGAGGGCAGCGTTTCCCTGGGCAGTGTAGGCCCTCCCTGCAGAGGTAGGCAGGTAAGAGGTGGTCTGCAGCTGTGCTGAGTTGGTGACCAGAGTCTGGGCTGTTGAGGCAGGAGCCAAGCAGGCAGAAAAGAGGAGGCAAGGCAGCGAGGTCCAGGCTGGAAGGGGAGGCTGTGAGCCTCTGGCCTTCATGCTAGGGGACCTAGGAGCCTCAGAAGACTTGGCACCAGGTAGGGGTCAGCCAGATTCGCACATGGAAGATTGTGCTGGCTACTTGGTGAAGGCAGGGTGGGAGCCAGTGGAGGAGGAGAAGTAGAGAGGGGGCAGACACTGCACCCTGGGAACGGAGGTCGAGGGGCCACGTGAGCCCAGCATCCCCTCACTATATCCCGGGTAGAGCAGAGGGTTTGGGGAGAGGCTTCCCCCACTGAGACCCCTAGGCAGCCACGACTCTAGCCTGGGCCTCAAGCAAACATGCCTCCCTCTGCCTGTCTGGTTGCTATGACAGCCCCTTAGAGTACAGGCTCAGATGAGGAAGCAGATGGGGTTGGGACATTCCGGAAGGTTCGAGGCTTTACTGAGGACATAGGAGTCTTGCTAATGATCATGTGGCAGCCCTGTCTGCTTGCAGCCTTAGCTCATTGACTCTTGCTAGGGATGCTGAGAGAGGAGTCATTCAGCAGCAGACGGGAATATGAGGCTCAGAGAGGTGCCTCTCCCTGCCCCCGATCACATGGTAGGCCAAGGCAAAGCTGAGATGAGCCTCCGTTCTCCTGCCTGAGGCTTTGACTGGACATTCCCTCTCTTTCTGTAATCCTGGGAGTGGGAGGGGAGGAGGATGATGGAGATGCCCAAGCCTCAGCCCTGGACCAGGCCACGTTTCTCTGGTGCCCTCAGGGCCAGTGTGATGTGCTGAACAAGGCCCATCATCAGAGACAGACAGTACTGGCTGAGATCCTGCATGTGGCCTCGCCTATAAACTGAGAGCTCTGCTTTCCCGGTTGTTTTGAAGGTCATGTGAGATGTTGCCAGAAATCACGTGCCACACTCATCTCCCAGAGGCTCCTGGAGAACTGCACGGGCACCTCAGCCTCGCTGTCTTTAACCACACTCCTCTAGTGACTTGACCAGATACCAGGCTTTTGTTTAGTCATTGTTGGGGAACATTCCATGGGAACTGTGGTAGGACTTTGGGGCAGGGATCCAGTCCAGCCTGTTAGGTTTAGAACAGCATGGGGAGCAGCCCAGCCCAAGTATAGAGTCGCCATGACAGGAACAAGCCACCTCTATGGGCTCAGCGCCCCATCTGTAAAATGGGCGGTACCAGCTATACAAGACAGGGGCTTCCAGGCACTGGCCCAGCATCCCTGCTCAGGACAGGCTCAGCAGGTGCTGGGATCTGCGTCTGGCAGTTCTGCCAAGATGTGGTCGGCAACCAGCGCAGGGACACTCTCCATTTTCCTTGCTGGGAGGGCCTCTTCCATCATTTCCTTTCTGCTCCTCCAGATCAGGGTGAGCCCACCATCCTAAAAGTCACCCCTGACTATTGGTACTAATTTCTGGGTCATGTCTGGAGTTGTGACCAATATGGGAGCCTGGAGGCCGGAGCCCAAGAAGAGTAGCTGGGACCGTGTCCCCTGGAGAAGAGGTCCCTCAGGGTCAGGACCTCTGATGACACAGAATGATGACACAGGCTTGTCTGGGGCCCAAGAGGGAAGCCCAGCTGAGTGGGACAATAGATGAGGGATAGGGGGATCCAGGGGTCAGGGCTGTGCTCAGGGCAAGAAAAAGTCCAAGATGCATTAGCCAGCAGACCATGTTGTGAGGGAGAAAGCTGTCATTGGAGGTATGCAAGCAGAGGCTGACTAGCAAGGCTGCTCAGGAGGGTATCATTTATTACATGGTATTGGGGCAGGTAACCTAGCTACAACTCATTCATTGCTGAGTGAAGAAATAACTCCAAGTGGGGAGTCAGGCAGGTTCAGGTACACAGCCCAGCTTCCCACTTACTTGCTGTAGCCTCTTGTACCGGGTACTTCAGCTTTCTAAGCCTTGGTCTCCTCCTCAGTTAAACAGGGGCAGTACGACCTACTTTTTTAAAAAGTTTATTGAGTACTGACTAAGCGCTGGCACCTTAGGCATGTGATATCCTTTGGCATGGGTGCACTTCTGTCCCTGCTTGCAGGCAGGAGGCCAAAGCTCAGGGCTCTGATAGCTTGCCCAAGGTCGCCAGCAGTGGTACCTGCCTGCTCCAGCCTCCTGCCATCCAGGCTGCCTCCCTGAATGTGTGGGCCCAGGCACAGTGGCTCACACCTGTAATCCCAGCGCTTTGAGAGACTAAGGTGGGAGAATTGCTTGAGCTAGGAGTTTGAGACTAGCCTGGGCAACATATCAAGACCCCATCTCTACAAAAAAAAGGGGCATAGGAGTCATCATTATCCCTGCTGTCTTTCCTGGCACTGCAGATAGGTGTTCCTCTCTGTTCTGTGTTGTGAATGCCAGGCTTGTCAAGTCTCAGGGTAGCAGTGAAGCTTGGGGAGCTGGACCTTTGCAGTATAACCCAGCCCCTGACCCCACCCCTGTAAACAGTCCTCCCCCGCCACCCGTGCTCAGCTGGGGAACCAGAAGCCAGCCCTGGGCACCAGGTGGTAGGCAAGTCAAGGCAATGCCATCCCCACTGCTGGCCCATCGCCCCCTCCCCACCATCAGCTCATTCTCCTGGCCTCACCCCCTCCCCCTTGGCTCCTGCAGACATCAACGAGTGCCTGGTCAACAACGGAGGCTGCGACCACTTCTGCCGCAACACTGTGGGCAGCTTCGAGTGTGGCTGCCGGAAGGGCTACAAGCTACTGACCGACGAGCGAACGTGCCAGGGTGAGCCCCCTCTATGCCCTGGGCAGCCCGTGGGTCCTGGGTCACCCCCATCCTGCCAGGTCCCAGCAGGGTCAATTCCCCTTCTCCTCCTGGGCTTCCACAGGCTTCTGGGAAAGGAAATGAGTGTGTCTGGGTCCAGTCCACTCTCCTGCCCACCCACCTTCCCTGTCCTTTGACAGTAGGGGCCATCCGGTCCAGTCTGTCCCTTTTGTATATGGGAAGCTGAGGCTCCGGGAGAGATCAGCACTGGTCCCAGATCAGCACTGGTCCCAGGTGGCCAAGCTCATCAGCTCCATTCCACCCTCCGTCTCCTGAGCGGCCCCGGGACCCCTTCAGTTTTGGAACCACTCTGACTTCGGTGGTGGTGCTGCCACCTGGTGGAAGATGTTGCACATTGCAGGCAGGCGCTCTCTAACAGTCCGAGGGGTCAGGCACCTGCTAGAAACAAGGATATTGGGAGAAGAGGTCTGAACAGAAGCCAAGAATCACAGCCCAGGATAAATCCAGCAGAGTCCACGGCACAATGGAAGCCCAGAGGATGGATGGTGGAGAGGCATGGTCAAGGAAGACTTCCTGGGGAGGGTTCTTTGGTGAAATGCTAAAAGGATTAGTAGGCCTTTTCCTGAGGGACCAGGGAGGTAAACCCACCCAGGAGATGATGCTGTTTGGCTGAGGAGGCTTGAGGGACCATAGGTTGTCCGGTGGGGCTGGATGAGGCCATTAGGTAGGAGATAGGTGCCCTGTGGAACCAGCTTTGGGAGAAAGAACAGAGAGGGCACAGGGTGTCCCGTGTAGCAGGGAAGGGCTTATTTCCTCACTGACTATTCTGCTGCATTCCAGTGGCTTGGTTCCTGAGGGTACTGGGAGTTGTAGGCAGTGGCTGGGTCTGGGTCTGGGACTTGCAAATTCTGCCTGTCGGTGCAGCTCAGAGGCTGACATGGGGGCAGCATGAGACCCTAAGGGGCAAGGGATATTCCCCCAGGGGCCCTGAGGAAGGAGAGGGTGAGGGTGGCTGAGGAGGGTTCAGGGCCAGCCGTGCTCAGGCTTCCTGCACAGGCTGGACTGGTCACTTCCCCTGTTCAGGGTCAGCCATTTGTCCCTGGACGAGCACCCTGGCCCTGTTCTCTCAGGACATGAGGGCCGGTTGGGAGCATAGCATGTGTCCAGGCTCCCTTAGGGTTCTCTGACTTGGACTTTCTCAGTCAGACCTGCCAAGTTCTACAGAGGGCTCTGGGGGGGCCCTTGACTTTGCCTCCCCAGCTGTCCCCAAGAGAGGGGGGCAGCTACCAAGGAGGAGGTGAGACAGCACATCTGCTTCTGGGCTCTGAGCCAGGGCTCTGCCCTCACCTGCCCACCCCCACCTATGTCTTCTCCACCCTCTCCCAGGCTCATGTCTCCGAGACCCTGGGGCTCTGTGCTCCCAGGTCCAGTGGGAAGGTCCAAGCTCCTTTGTCTAGCACTCAGGGCCCTCAGGATGGGGACCTTGGATACCTCCTGATCCCTTTTGAGCTCCACACAATCCCTGGGCGTCCCCGGGCTCCCACCTCCCAGCCTTTACCTGGGTGCCCTTCCTCCACACTCCTCCCAAGCTGGCTCATCCTCCCAAGCTGGCTCATCCTTCAAGCTCTAGCCCAGGTACCATAAGTACCAGGAGGTCTTCCCAGGTCCCCCTATGAAGGTCACGTTCTTCTTTTAGCATCTGCAGCACAATTCCTTACTTATATTAGTGTTTTCATAAACATGCATGTATTATGAATATGCATGAAGTCACATGAGCTAATAATGTATTTAAAGAATGGACTCCTCACTACTGTGTCCTGGGAGGATCACTTCCTGGGAGGATTGGGTCAGGTCGGTGTCTGGTTTTCCCTTGGGTCCTTCATGAGCTGTACCATGGGAGCCATTCCTCAGGATTAATGGCTAGGACAGACTTATCTCCTATCAGCATGTGGCTTATTTCCTCCTTTCTAGGACCAAGCACTCTGTGACCCTCCCTCTTTTCTCTTCCCTTGCCTGCCAGGAAGCTCATAATCAAATTTCACATACTGTCAAGCTTTATGTATGACATATTTCCCCATCCTCCCTTTCTATTCGTGCTGTTTTCCTTATTTCTCAAGAAACATCTTGGGGTGTTGGGAAAACATGCTTTGGTCAGCATCTAGGGGGCACAGGTTCCTGTCCCCGGTCAGCATTTGTGCAGGGCCTGAGGTCAAGCCCCAGTCAGTTTCCTGCAGGTGCGGATTGAGTATCTCTCGTAATCCAGATGAGTATAAGATATTAAAATGGCAGAGATTCATAATAACCCCTTCTGTTCTAAATATTTCTACCCTGTTCACAAAACATCAGGTGGCTTCTAGCCCTGAAGTAGGTCAGTGAAGACAAAAGGGAAAATTGAGCAACAATACTCTAATGTGGCCTGTGGGCAGTGCCATATTGCACCTCGGGGCCCAGGCACTATGTGTGCATGGATGTACATTGAGTGTCTAGAGTAACAGACTGTGTCTCCCTGTGGCCACACAGACATCGACGAGTGCTCCTTCGAGCGGACCTGCGACCACATCTGCGTCAACTCCCCAGGCAGCTTCCAGTGCCTCTGTCACCGTGGCTACACACTCTACGGGATGACCCACTGCGGAGGTCTGCAGCCTGCCCATCAGGGCCACCTCCCCCCCGAGGCACGCGCCTGGCCACACGGCCACCTACACTGCACCCCACATCCCAACCCTGCCCTCAACCCTGGTGGGCCTGGGACCTCAGCAAGGCTGGGGACTGCTGGACAGAGGGGCTCAGCCAAGAGCAAGGTGGGGGTGGGGAGACGAGGGATGGGGGGAACGGAGGGGGCAGTAGGTATCTACTGGGTGCTAGGCCTTGGCTGGGTTGTGGGCATGAATCTAGAAATCACACCAGAGAGTCCTGGGTCAGAAGGGGGATGGCCAATATGGAAAATCCCACAGTTTGTTCCAATGGGAGAGAAGAGCAGAGTACTGAGACAGTGGGGGATCCGAAAGGAGGAACGTTTGGGTCAAGAGGAGAACACATTCCAAGGGATCAGCACGAGAAGGTGCTGAGGCAGAGGACCAAGAAACAGCCACATGACTGGAGCCCATGGGAGAAGGGAACATGGTTGGAAGATGCAGGGCTTCATGAGCCAGAGGGGACTTGGGGTTTTCTTCCTAGTGAGATGAGAAACCACTGGAGGGTCTGAGCAGGGGTACAATATGGCCACATTCACATAACAAGATACTGTAGCTGCCATGTGGACAGAAGTGTGGAATCCAGGGTATAGTGGGAGACAGTTCTGGGCCTGGGAGCACAAGCTGCCAGAGCTGGACCAGGGTGGGCAGGGATGGTAAGAAGGGGATGGGTCTATATGTGGGAGCCAGAACTGAGCTGATGGGACTTGGCATAATCCAGGCATGGTGGGAGAAGGTGGGGAACCCAAGGATGGCTCTGGTGTCTCTTCCTTTTCTGTGAGATGTGGGTAGTTACACTCGCTATGCTGGGCAGCCTGAAGATCGGATGGGGTCAGGCAATGCAGTGGCTGGGGCCCAGCTGGCATGGGAGTGGCTCCTGGAGGTGGGTGACAGATTATTCTGGAAAGACTCTCCAAAAACGTGGGCACCACTTTCCTGGTCGGCCACCCCCTGGCATGCAAGCAGCCCGCAGGCAGTGTGAGGGCCCAGTCATTTCTTCCCATCCCCATGGATGCTTTTGGTCAGAGGAGGCTTGGAGGTGTCTTCTTTCACACTGGTGCCTATTCTGCAGGAGGGGGACAGGTTGCAAAGGGGCTTGTCCAGACCCCGCAGTGAGAGCAAGCCTCACAGTCGCTGGATTCTCTGCTGCATGGGGCTTGGTTGGATTGTAACTTTAATCGTGGCCTCCTCCTCTGCCCACCCCCACAGCCTGGGTACAGCTGCTTGAGAAAACTGATGAGGTTCCTGGGGGAAGGGGTGTGTGTTGGTGTCTGTGCAGAGCCGTATACACCCATGCGTGCACACGTGTGTGTGTGATGTGTGTGCAGCTACCTGTCTGCATCCCGTGATGGTGTTAGTCTGGGCTGGGTCAGGAGATTCTCTTGCCCTGGTCGTCCTCTGTCCTGCCAGCCTCCCCCCCTGCCCTTACGCTCACCTGTGCCTGCAGATGTGGACGAGTGCAGCATGAACAACGGGAGCTGTGACCAGGGCTGCGTCAACACCAAAGGCAGCTACGAGTGTGTCTGCCCACCGGGGAGGCGGCTCCACTGGAACAGGAAGGACTGTATGGGTGAGTGGCTGCCCATGCTGGCTGCTCCCCTCCACCTGGGCTTGGCCGGGAGGGTCAGCGGCTCTTCCGAGGTGGTGAGGTGAGCAGGGCAGCGCCTCTTCTAGACCCCGAAGGGGTCAGAGGTTACTGAGAGCTTGCAGGAGAGGAAGGGCTCGCAGGTGACAGAGCAGAAACAGGGACCTGCGGCTTGGAGGGGAGCACAGAGGAGGAGATGTGGGAGTCAGTGCACAGCCCAGGCCATGGGCACCGGAGGGGCTGGAAGTGTGGAGGGAGTGGATGTGGAGGCCTCTCCTCACCCAGTTTCTGCTTGTCCTGCTGAGGGAGCTGGAGTGGGGGACACACACCTGTCCTTGCAAACGCTCCACTTGTCCAGCCCCACGGTTGTGTGGGGGAGGGATGGCAATGCCTCCTAGAAAGGCCACTGTTCATGCGCCCCCTGCTGACATGCTCTGGGCACGGGAGCGCCTCTAGGCTGGGTTCTGGATGCTCCCATGTTTGCTGGTTCCCCAGACACCTGTTGATACTGCTGTGTGCCAGGCCCTGTCCGGGTGCCGGGGCTGTGTGCCTGCCCTCCTGTAATCCACTCTCCAGGTCATTGCCCTGCCACACTCTGATGTCCCCAGGACAGCCAGAGTGAGCCTCTTCTTTTTTTATTTTATTTTTGTTTTTGTCTTTTTTTTCTTTCTTTCTTGGAGTGAACCTTTTAAATGGAAGTTAGACTGTCACTCTCAAAAAGGCTCAGAGCCGTCATGTGACTCTTCATTTCACTCAGAATCACAGCCACAGTTCTCAGAATGGCCCAATGGCATCTACCAGCCAGCCTCCCCACCTTCCACTCTCCCCCAGCAGGGCTCTCCCCAGCACTCCTGCCTTCTCCCTTTCTGTGTATATCTGCCTGCTCCATGAGGCCTGCCTGGACCACCCCACCCAGAGCAACAGCCCCACCCACCTCTGCACCCACCTGAGCCCCCTTTATTTTCCTCCCTTCATACTTACAACCACTAGATGGAATCTGTATTTTGTGGACTTAGGTTGGCTTGTGTCTGTCTGTATGTCCTCTCTAGAATATAAGCTTTACACAGTTGAACAGGTTTCTTGGCCTGTCCTGTTCACTGCGGTATCCCTAGCACCTAGAACAGGGCCTGAATGAATGAATGTGTTGAACAAAGAATGGAAGTTATCACTTAATATTTGAAATCCAAAAGCTGAATTGATTGCATACTTAAGTAAGGAATTGCTGTGCCGTTCAGGCAGTCTTGTTGAGCAAAGCAAGCTGCTAGTCTTATGTTGAGTTTTGAGAAAGAGCCTGTTTGGGTTATGTTGGTGACAGAGGCAGCATTAGGTGATGTCAGCCTTAGAAGTATGGTTTGTGCTAATGACGAAGGCAGGACTGGACTGCCACCAGCCTTGGAAGCCTGTGCATTGGCATGAGTCTGCCCCTAGTTGACTGACTTTCAAAGAGGCTGTCATCAATTAATTGCCTTCCAAGGTATAGCCTACGACAGTGGATGTCATTGACCCGCTGGGGCCACACTAGTCCTGGTATTTACCTGTTGCCATAGCTGTGGGACTGGCAGTCTTTCTCTAGGGATATGGGAAGGTAGGTTGTTTTTCATTTTCTTTTATTTTTCTCAGTCCCCCTTTTAGTCCTTCCTGACTCAGAGGTATAGAAGAGGCCATCAGGGCTTGTCCACATCTTCACTGCTGCCAGTGTGATTTTACCCCATGTTTCATCTTTAAGTCATCTGCTGAGACTGTGGCTACATAAAAGCATTTAATATTCTGGACAGCAGACATGGGATGACTGAGAAAAACAAGTGTAACTGATGATATTGTGAGAAGGCACTGGAAGGCTCTCCAGACCCACGACCTAAGGCTTCCCAAGCCTGATGAAGAAAACAAGTCTTAGCAACTCCAGAGTCTACCTGAGGTATTCAGGTGGCTTTTTCTTTTAGCCCTGCCATGCATCATTCCACCTGACCTCTGCTATGAACCTAGGCTCGAACTGAGGCTCCAGCAACACCTGGTCTTTTAGACCCTCCCTGGTTGGCTAAAAGAAAATGCAGGATTGTACTATTATCGATGCGACTTGGGCTAGCAAGTCAGACTGGTTTTTGTGCCCCTCCTTGTCTCACCCACGTCCCCACCCATGATGTCACCCAAAGGAAGGGGAAGCTTCTTGATGACCACACCGAGTTATCCGAGTTATCCGATTCCTATGGATGGGCTTAATATCCTCAGCAGTCTATTTCACCAGTAAGTTATTCCCCTAGGAAGACTCAGATTCTTTGCAAGAAAGTGTAGTTCACTGAAGATACTGTGATGGGGAGGATCGGGGTCATAGTTCTGAGGTGAGCATGTCTATGCTAACCTACCCCTAAAGGCCAAGGAAGCTGAGAGGCTGAAGAAAGAGGCCGACAAATCCAGTTTCTCAAAAAGAAACATTTGATGGGGACTCAGGAACAGATGCCATGTCCCAGGCAGCAGGGAGATCAGAGAGGTGGTAGGTCCCCATGCTGTTACCCTCCAGACTCAGGGCTAATATACCAGAGGGAAGGTATATGTGGGACAATTGAAGTCATCCCCTCAGAAAGGCACACATGTGCCTAAAGGCAACACTTCTGAGATAACATCAAGGTTGTTTTGACCTAAGAGCAGGATTTACAGTAAGTACCTGAAAGTGAAATCTTAGCGGCATACCCAGAAGCGGGGTCAATCAACAGTCAACATGGTGGATTAGCATCCAGGATGTACTTGTTTTAGCCTCCACAGTCATATACTTGAACGGTCCTGCAGTGGCAGTAATGAGGCAGATTTCCATATAAGCTTAAGGTGTGAGCTAGTTGGGCATGATGTCGCATGCCTGTAGTCCCAGCTACTTGGGCAGCTGAGGCAGGAGGATCACTTGAGCCCAAGATTTTGAGGCCAGCTTGGGAAACATAGTGAGACCCCATCTAAAAAACAAAGAGAGAGAGAGAGAGAGAGCTTAGTAGAGCTTAACAGAGATACATTGCAAGAATGGCTGAATCTGCCTCTTCCAGTACAAGGGCATTTTCCTTTTTTTTAATTTGTTATCTAAAAAGGATATCATTTTTTTTTAAGTTGGAATCTCACTCCGTCGCCCAGGCTGGAGTGCAGTGGCACGCTCATGGCCACTGGAGCCTCGACCTGCTGGGCTCAGCAAGTCTCACCAAGTTGCCCAGGCTGGTCTCGAACCCATGGGCAGTCCTCTCGCCTCGGCTTCCCAAAGTGCTGGGATTATAGGCTTGAGCTACCGTGTCTGACCAAGAAAATCATAATAAATAAGGTTCTGCCAGGTGTGGTGGCTCACACCTGTAATCCTAGCACTTTGGGAGGCCAAGACAGGAGGATCACTTAGGGCCAGGAGTTCAAAAGCAGCTGAGCAACAAAGCAAGACCCCTTCTGTACAAAAAAAAGAAAAAGAAAAATTAGCCAGGTGTTGTTGCATATGCCTGTAGTCCCAGCTACTCAGGAGGCTAAGACAGGAGGATTGCTTAAGTACAGGAGTTTGATGGTACAGTGAGCCAAGATCATGCCACTGCACTCCAGCCTGAGTAACAGAGTGAAACCCTGTCTCAACATAATAATAATTAGTAAGATTCGAGTAACATACTAAATATCACTTTTCGTGCTAGTCACACTAGCTGTAGCTTGGAAGAGCTGATTTATAGAATTAGGATAGTGGTTATGCCTAGTAAAGCCTAGATCTAGGTAAGTTATTATTTATAAAAGAAATGTGATAGGTTAAGTCAGAAATGTATAACCTTAAATCTCTAGGGTGGGAAAACATGACCAAAAGAATAAAGAACAAAAGTATACAAAGGAGGGTATGGAAATCAGCAGTTAGAGACATCTAAGAGAATGGTCTTGGGCAAAAGCTTTCCACTTTATGTAGGATCTTAGGTAACAAGAGATTTCTGTATACTCCTTCTAGAAGTTCTTTGAAGAACCTCAGGTTAAGATCTCTAAATGGTAACTTCACAGTTCTGAAAAAAATCACTTCTGTTTTTCCAAAAGAGTAGGGGTAATAAAGACAAGGAAACTTCTGAGTAATTTATAAATGACTCCTCCCAACAAAATGTGTCCACATATTACTAAATAAATAAGTTGGAAGACCCAAAATAAGGAACACAAAATCTAACATTTTGGCCCTTATGAGTGCTATTATTTTTTTCAGCAAGGGACTGCTTCAGGTCATTCAGAAAATAAACAGTATTACTAGGTATATTTATAACCCATAACGTCCATGCAGAATGGCTAAAAGAGTACTTTAGATTTGGTTCCAGCCTAGCTTTACAGTTTATCTAGGATTGTGTTGGTTACAGAACAGTCACTGATCACTTCCTCTTACCCTGGAGAAGCTGTCTAATGTCAATTTGTCCCTACTGGGATGAGTTGTCTTAGAGAAGATATTAGTAGACGTCTTTGTGAGGTGGTCTGGTAGCACGGGGCGATCCTCATGGATCTTCCAGCATGATTGTTCCCACTGCTTCTTGTCAGAACAGGAAGCTAAGTACAGCATGTCTGGGATAGAGTCCTTGAGTCTCTGCATGAATTTATCTCTGCACTGTACAAAGGCCTTGCCTAACTAGAGTCAGAGCTGCCTATTCCGTATGAACATCAGTGAAGCCATGTCCTCTAACTTCTAGCTCTTCTATGCAGACCTCTGTGTTTCAGCTATGGGCAATAAGCAACTGTGTTTTCACAGCATTCCAAAGTTGCACATTACTCCAAAAGCTTACCAATTCTCTGTAAATATTTACCCTTTTAGCAATTTGACATTGCCTAGAAAGGGTCACAGGTTGGGCCACTAGAGCCAGTTTGGGCCCCTTAGAACTAGATTCCAGCTTGCATAATTCTTGCATATCCAGCCTGCTATTGTCTCTCTTCATTTTGTTTTTATTAATAGCTTTATTGAGATATAATCTGCATGCCATACAATTCACCCACACACCTGAAAGTGTGCATTTCAGTGGGCTTTTTAGTATATTCAGGGTTGTGCAGCCACATAAATTTCAGAGCGTTTTCATTTCTCCAAAACAAAACCCTGTGTCCATGGCAGTCACTCCCCATTTTCCCTCAAGCCCTTCAGCCCCTGGCAACTAACCTACTTTTGTCTCTAGGATTGCCTATCCTGGCCATTTCATATAAATGGATTATGCAATATGTATTTTGTGGCTGGCTTATTTCATTTAGTATAATGTTTTCAATGTTGTAGCATGTATCCATCTCCCATTCCTTTTTGTTGCTGAATAATATTCTGTTGTATGTATGTCACACATTTTGATTATCCACTCATCAGTTGACTGTCAGCGGACCGTTGCCACTTTTTGGCAGTTATGAATAATGCTACTGTGGATGTTTATGTGCAAGTTTCCATGTGTATATGTGTATATGTTCTCTTGGGTATGTACCTCAAGTTAGAATTGCTGGTCATATGGTAACTCTGTGTTTGACTTTTAAGGAACTACAGACTGTTTTCCAAAGTGACTGCACCATTTTACATTCCCACCCGCAGTACATGAAGATTCCGGTTTCTCCACATCCTTACCAACATTTGTTACTGTCTGGCATTTCAGTTATAGCCATTCTAGTGGGTGTGAAATTGTGTCTCCTTGTGGTTTTGATTGTATTTCCCTGGTGCCTAATGATGTTGTATCTTTTCATGTGCTTAGTTTCCATTTGTATATGTTATTTTGAGAAATGTCTGTTCAGGTTCATGTCTTCTGCCATGACAAGACAAATCAGATTATTTGTCTTTACTAGTCAGTTTTAAGATTTCTTTTTTTAGAAAGCAGGTTTTATCGAGAGGACAGAAAATCTCCCACGGTAGGAGGGGACCGTATTCTGTATAAGTCCCTTTATTGGATGATATGATTTGCAAAGATTTTACCCTATTCTGTGAATTGTCTTTTCACTTTCTTTTTTTTCTTCTTCTTCTTCTTCTTTTTTAAGAAATGAGAACCTTACTGTGTTGCCTGGACTGAACTCAAATTCCTGGCTCAAGTGATCCTCCCACCTCAGCCTCTTGAGTAGCTGGGACTACAGGCTCATTCCACTGTGCCTGGCTCCTTGTCACTTTCTTTATGGTGTCCTTTGAGTCACAAAAGTTTTTAATTTTCATGAAATCCAATTTATCGATGTTTTTTTCTCTATGTGTTTTGGGGTGTCATTTCTAAGAAACCATCATCTAATCCATAGTTCCAAAGATTTACACCTATGTCTCCTTCTGAGAGTTTCATGGTTTTATACATTTCTGTCTTTGATCCATTTTGAGATAATTTTTATATAGGAACTTCATTCTTTTCATGTGACCACCTAGTTGTCATAGCATCACTTGTTGAAAAGATCATGTTCCCCCACTGAATTGTCTTGACATCCTTGTCAAAATCAATTGGCTAAAAATGTGTGGGTGTGTATCTGGACTCTCAATTCTCTTCCACTGATCTCTTTGTCTCTTCTTATGCCTGTATCTCACTGTCTTGATTATTGTAGCTTTATAGTAGGTTTTAAAATTAGAAATGTGAATTCTCCAACTAGTTTTGTATTTCATGTTCAAGATTGATGGGCTATTCTTGACTTTCCCTTGGGTTTCCATATGAGTTTTAGTATTTGTTCATTTTTAAAAATAAGTTGAAGCCGGGCTCGGTGGCTCAGCCTGTAATCCCGTGCCTTTGGGAGGCTGAGGTGAGTGGATCGCCTGACCCCTAGGCAACTTGGCGAGACCTCATCTCTACAATAAATTAAAAATCAGCTGGGCGTGGTAGCGCACGCCTGTAGTTCCAGCTACTCGGAAGGCTGAGGCGGAAGGATCGCCGGAGCCCAGCAGGTCAAGGCTGCGGTGGCCGGGAGCGGCCACTGCACTCCAGTCTGGGCGACAGAGTGAGACTCCAACTCAAAAAAAAAGAAAAAAAAATAAGTTGAATTAGTTAACAGTACCAAATTGGAATTTGTTATGGATTGTCTAAAAAGTCTGTTCTGGATATGAACACTTTCGAAATACAGAAACACAAAGATGAGTTTCTCCTTCAAGAAAGTGTAAGAGAGTTGCTCAAAGTGAATATGAGAAAAAGAAAGTAACCAGATACCATAATTAACTGACAAGCAGAAAATATATCGGGTATTTTCAGTTCGCAAAAGAAGTCATATTACTAGTGGTACCCTGAGATTTAAAGGCAAAGTACACGGTCTAAAGATGCTAGCACTGACTTCAGCAAGGCTGCAGTTGCTCTGAGGCAGAGAGAGCAAGCCTGGGCTACTGGGTCAAGGAGATGAGTGGGTCACTGATGCTTGCCATGTTGTCAAGTTTATGCCTGCGAGCATGGCTTGACCTTGGCATGTTCATACCAAAAAAAATGTATGGCCATGTGGGAAGACTCGGTTTGGACTGTTACTGGGCTTCTCTGTTCCAGTTGTTCTACTGATGTGGAAGATTTTGCCCCAGGGATTCTATTTATGAATCATATATAATGTAGGCATACTAAGGCTCCTATCAGCTACAATTTGAATCATGTGTAAGAGGATTTTCTGTGACTTCTAAAAATAACCCTCTTAAGTGTATTTGTCTGACAGTTCCAGTTACAGAGTAGATCCCTCCCCCACTACATGCATAGGGCCTTTGTCCCCAGAGAAAGAAAGGGTGTCTTCTGGTAATGGTCCCATAAGAACAACGACGAGTTGGAACTTGGGGAAGAACTGAGGATTGTTAGAAAGTCTCACTGCTTGAGTAAACCAAAGCAAGTCAAGTTCCCCTCCCTCAGCCTTCAACAGCTTCCTGTACACTCTCAGGTTTGCATTGTACTATCTTCTTTCATTCTCACACAATTGGACATTCTTACTTTAAGGTTCATGTACTTTTCTTTCCTTTTTTAACTTACTATCGAGTTGCCTTTCTTCTGGCTTTTCAAACAACTTTCAACTTTACTCCAAGGGATGTAATGTTCGCTGGTAGTAGGATTAATGGTAGACATGGTGAATGCTGGGTCTGAGATTTTACCCTCTTTCCGGCTAAGTAAGCTAGCCTGCTACTGTTTCATGGATGCTGAAGTCAAGAGACTCCTGGGTAAGAGACAAAGGACTTTATTACTCATGACAGAGCATAAGCACATCTGCCTTGGTTCTCATTGCTCCCTTGCCATGGAGGTGTCTCAGAGGGGTCCATGTGGATGCTGCACAGACAGGGGATTTGCATCCTAAGCTGAGCTTGGGAAGTTTGCCACTTTCATAGTGAAGGGAAGCCAGCCTGCTCTTTATCTGGGGAGACATGCTACCTCATCCCTCAAAGTTGCTAACTACCAACATAACCCTGAGAAATGACCTGGGATCAGAGCCATCAGGGCTTTGCCTCCTCTGCATACCCAGCAAGAATGTGCAGGGATGCTGAGGATTGTGGCACATGCCTCTCTGGGAGTGGTCCCACATGAACAAGAAAGCTGTGTTGCTGTCTGTATGCATTGGCAGTTTCCCTTTGGGAAGTTAGAGAGCGCAGGGAATTATTGGGGGTTGATGTCTCCCTTGAAGTTCTGTGGCTAGTTGTCCTGTTCTTAGCCAGTGTGAAAGGGGTCAGTGGCCCCTTTGCTTGCTTTATCTACATGTGTTCTGATTCATTGGCTCTTGAGTCTTTGGGAACAGAGGACTTTGGATTTTATATTTATTTGGGAACCAGATATTTTTCCAGAGGGCCATGAGGGTTTTGTTGTTGTTGTTGTTGTTGTTGCTAGGTTATTTTCTAGCACTCCTTGAAAATGTTCAGGCATATGTTGAAGATAATCTAAATTGGCAATTTCCCATTCCAACTTACTTTTCCAACTAAGTTCTCTATTTCAGTTGTGAACCCATTTACAAAAAGAAAGGACAAAACTCCCTTTATTTCGGCTTTTGGGTCTACTCAAAAATGCTATTTGGGCCAGGTGTGGTGGTTCACACCTGTAATCCCAGCACTTTGGGAGGCCAAGGTGGGAGGATCGCCTGAGGCCAGGAGTTTGAGACCAACCTGGACAACATAGTGAGACCCCATCTCTACAAAAATTTTTAAAAATCACTGGGCATGGCTGGGCATGGTACTTGAGCCTGTAATCCCAGCACTTTGGGAGGCCAAGGTGAGAGGATTGCCTGAGCCCAGGGGTTCAAGACCAGCCTGGGCAACTTAGTGAGACCTCATCTCTACAATAAATCACAAAAACTAGCCGGACATGGTGGCATGCACCTGTAGTTCCAGCTACTTGGAAGGCTGAGGAAGAAGGATCGCCTGAGCCCAGCAGGCCAAAGCTGCGGTGGCCATGAGCATGCCACTGCATTCCAGCCTGGGCGACAAAGAGTGAGACTCCAACTCAAAAAAAAAAAAAAACAACACTAGGCATGGTGCATACCTATAATCCCAGCTACTTGGGAAGCTGAGGTGAGAGAATTGCTTCAGCCCAGGAGGTAAGCTGTAAGCTGTGATGGTGCCCCCACTAACGCTCTCCAGCCTGGGCCTGACATACACACACACACACACACACACACACACACACACACACACACACTTTGAAATCTCATTCTCTCTCTCTCTCTTTCTCTCTCTCTTTCTCTTTGTTGTTGTTGATGATGGTGATAGAAATGAGGTCTTACTATGTTGCCCAGGCTGGTTTCAAATTCCTGGGCTTACATAATCCTCCTGCGTCAACCTCCCAGAGTGCCTGGATCTCAGGCATAAGCCACCACGCCCAGCTAAAGTCTCCTATTGAATCATATTCATTCTGTTTACAATTTTGCATCTTTATCCAGCTTTTTTTGTTTTTTAACAGAAAGTCTTCTGAAATGGCCTTATCTACTCTAGTTCTACTTTTCTTGTTCTCTACAGGCTGTTTTCTGAGTTTTGCACAGCGGGGCAGTTACATCTTCTCCTGCTCTTCATCATCTGCTGCTTTTGTTCTTTCTTCCCCATGCAAGATCCTAACCATGAAGTTAACTCATTGGTACATATCTGATCACCCAGGACAATAACTATCCAAAGAAATCCTGAATTCTGAAGCAAATATCTGTCTCCTGAAGTTTAAGAGAATTTAATTTAGCACTTAAATTTGGCACTCAGCTTGGCCCTAGTCCAGGCTTTAAATTCAACACTATAGATCTGTTTTCTGTTTTAGCACTCAGTGGAGTATTGTACAATGGCATTTTTCCTTTCCTGGGATAAACTCTAAGAAAGGAGTTGCTGTGCAGGAGCAGAAGGAGTGGATATGGGCAGGTGATTGGTAAAGACGGAACTGGGCAGAGAGGTTCACCCAGAGGATTTGAGTGGGAGGAAACCGAGGCCAAGGTATGCCAGTGACGGAAGCTGACTGTCGAATGATCAGGGTTTGCCTCCTAAACTTTTTAGAGCTCCTCTTAAATGTATTAATGTATTAGGTTTGACATGTCAGAAGTTCCCAGAGTTGTTGATGGTGATTGTTCAAGTTTTGCTGTGGGGAGGAGGCAGTTTGCCATTCACCAAAACAAGCACAAGTTAGGATTATAGTCGAAATTCATGAGAATACGGGAGTTCTGCCAGGGCAGTTGCAGCTTTGGCATAACAGACCCATGATAATCACTTTCAGTCAGTCAAGATTGTGTGCTTAGAACGGCATCTCAGTTTCCCCCAAGCAAACAGAGGCTAGATGGCCAGGTCATCAATGACCTGACAGTTGTTATTCCAGAATAGGGAGAAAACAAAGTGGCCTCCTTCCATGTGCGGGCAGAACAGGAAGACTTTATAAGGAACCCAAGAAAGGGTCTACCGAGTCGTCTGCATGAATTGGTCCCTCGTCTAATAGACCTCTGACCCCATTAGTCCTGAGAGTGAGCTGTGATTGATTGAGTTGGAAGCATGTAAGGCCTTTGTCTCCATCTGCTCCCCAGGAAGCACCCCCCTTATCCATCCAGCAGACACAAAGCAAGTCAGAGCACAACAAAACACATGAGATTAAATGGTGCATAATGGCCAAACAAAAGCAAAAGCAAAGCACACAACACTGAACATGCAGGTTAATGGTGCACCTCCAAATGCAGGTCTAATTCCCCTTCAGTGATCTAGCTGATAACAGTATTAGGCAGTGTGACAGCTCGATAATGCAAGGAAGAGTTCAGAGCTTTGCTGAACTGCACTCTTCTAGAAACCACCCTGAAGGATAGACAAAATGTGGGCACAAGAGGCTTGGTGAAGGTCATCTGTGGACCTAAGGCCCCCACAGAACACTGAGAAGAAAGGGTTTTCTAAAACAATCTTAGAGGAACTTCCATCATTACCAAAAGATGAGGTCACCACTCAATATCTTAAACCAGGCCAGACACAGTGGCTCACACCTGTAATCCCAGCACTTTGGGAGGCCAAGGCAGGAGGATCACTTGAGCCCAGAAGTTCAAGGCCAGCCTGGGCAATATAGTGAAACCTTGTCTCTACAAAAAATTAGCCAGGCATGGTAGCATGTGCCTGTAGGCCCAGCTATTTGGGAGGCTGAAGCCAGGAGATCAAGGCTGCAGTGAGCCATGATCATGCTACTATACTCCAGCCTGGACAACAGAGTGAGATCCACTCTAAAAAATAAATAAATAAATAAATAAACACGAGAGATTCTAAAGAGTTGTTTGGGGCATCTTCAGACGCCTAGTGGATATGTTGGTTGCTCCAGAGGTGGTTCCTAATGACCCATCCCATGATTATAGCCAAGAAGCCCATATTCATTTACACCTGTTCCTTTCCCCAAATGGAAAAGGACTCCTGCTCTAGAGAACTCAGCCCTGCCCTTAGGGAGCTCGTGGCCTGGGCATGGGGCATGAACCTTCTCACAGACAACTGTGACTAGCGTCTGAGGAAGCAGAGGGGCTAAGCCAGCTCTCTGGGCTTAGCTTCCCCTCACAACAAGTGGATCTAGACCCTGCTGTCTCCGAGCTCCTTCCCACCCAGGCAGTCTAGCCACAGGAAGAGGAACAGTGGCGGTCGCTGGCTCCATGAAGCTTCCACCTTTTCATCTCTCAGGCCCTCTCTTGTGTCTTCCTTCTCAGAAACGGGCAAGTGCCTTTCTCGGGCCAAGACCTCATCCCAGGCCCAGCTGTCCTGCAGCAAGATGGGTAGTGTGGAGAGCTGCTTCCTGTCCTGCCCAGCCCACACATTCTTCATGCCAGGTAACCCAGGCTGTCCCTGGGATGGGACAGGGTTATAGGAGGGCTTCTTCCCTGGGGTCCCACTGCTGCTCCCTGCTGTTCTCCAGACCCTGATAGCTGAGTGATCCTCAGCAGCTATGTGCTTTTCTGTAGGCCTGAGTGTCCTCCTCAGCAAATGCGGTGGGCTCTTTCCTGCCGGCCACTTACCTGTGGTCATACAGTGGAAACAAACTGGCATAAGGGCCAGTCCTGACTTCATGTCATTCAGCAGCCCCCTGGAGCCCAAGAATCTGAAGGCTCTGGGAGGCCCAGCTCACCCACTGGCCTCTCTGCAGACTCAGAAAACAGCTATATCCTGACCTGCGGTGTTCCAGGTTTCCAGGGCAAGACGCTACAAAAACGCAACAGCACCAGCTCTGGCACCGGGTCAAGCTGCTCAGGTAGTCCTTCGGCCTGTCCATGCTGCACTTACCTGGGTGACGCCTTGACTTTGTATCTAGCACCGTGTTGGGGGAGAGGGGCATAGCCAAGGGTCTGGGCCATGCCCAGTGTGTCCCAGGATACTGGAAATGAGACCGGACCAGATGAAGCCAGCAGGCTGTATGCTAAGTCCCAGCCGAGGGGCAGAGGGCCATGGGAGGGTCCTTCTAGCTCTAAGTCACAGTACGAGTGGTTCTGTGACTCTAAAATGCTGTGAATCCACAGACCTCAGATTGTTTCCGTGAAGTGAGTGGCATCTGCATGAGTCAGGGCTACTCTTAAAGACTATGCCCAAGAAGTGGCAAGGCACAGCACACACTCAGCCCTTTGGAAATGACCTGCCAGGGCCTGGTCAGCACAGAAAAGCCAGCACTTTTCCTAGCTTAGGAGCAGGGCTATGGCTTCAGCTGCTTCTCTTCTTCAGGATGCTGGATTCAATAAAAGATGGTGCATGTGTCTATGTGATGCATATCTGATGTGATTCTAAGTATCTTTGATTGTGGAATTCTTTAGTTCAAGGGACCATGATGGCCAGGCAGTGACCCACGCCTGTAATCCCAGCACTTTGGGATACTGAGGTAGGAGGATTGCTTGAGCCCAATAGTTCAAGACCAGCCTGGGCAACATAGCAAGACCTCATCTCTTAAAAAAAAAATCGAAAAATAAACCAGATGTGGTGGTTGTGCCTGTAGTCCCAGCTCCTCAGGAGGCTGAGGATGGAGGATTGCTTGAGCCCAGGAATTTGAGGTTGCAGTGAACCGTGATTGTACCACTCAACAGAGTAAGACCCCGACCCTGACTCAAAGAAAAAAAAGTCACAGGGCCATGATTTTATCTTTGAAGAAATCAGTGGTTCTGAGTATCTGTAATATTTCAAACCCCCTTCGTTTTCTTGCTCCGCTCTCTTTTCTGTTCTGCCCTCTTTCCTAAAGGCATAGGCCATGTTAATGGCTTTGGTGATGGGAGAGGAAGTGGGTGGCATTCCTTTCTTCCTCCATGGAGGACCTCTGGCTGGGTGGCCCCTGGACTTGAGCTTGCCCCTGCCATCCATGCATCACCTTTTATAGGCTTTGTAAGAGAGAGATTCTCCCACCCTGGGAGGTCTGTTGGGGGAAAATGACTCAGGCCAAACCCCAATCCCAACTCCAGGTGAATTTGTCCCTGGCAGCCCCTGTCCCCCACCACCTCCTTGCCCACAGGAGAGGCCACCACCTGGGGGAATTTTGACTTTCCCCAGATGCCACCACTACTGCCATCAAGCAGAAGGCTCGCTTCAAGATCAGAGATGCCAAGTGCCACCTCTGGCCCCATAGCCGGGAACGAGCAAAGGAGACTCCAAGGCAGCCACTGCTGGGTGAGTGAGCCCTGCTGTTGTCAACTCATACCAAGGCGTCAGTGGGGAAGTCTTCATCCCTGAGAGATCCCTGGGAGCAGGGAGTTCGGGGTCCAGTGGGGCTGGGTTTCCAAGAATGGGGCCCTCTCTGTACCCTCACCACCATGGTCCCTTAGTCCTAGGTGCCCTGTCTGGGGCCCTGTGAACAGCAGTGGTGTCTCTTGGGACAAAGACCAGCACTTGGGTGAAAAACTTGGGTTCCCTAGCATCCTTGGGGGGCACTGTCCCTCTCTCACTTAGAGTTAAATGAGAGCCCCCCAGAGCACGGGCTTTCTACATGAGCTGGTTGTGTCCTCATGGAAGAAATTACAGGGCTCATTTGATGGCTTTCTTGAATGAGGGTGGCCAAGAAGGACATTCCAGACTAAGGAAATAGCAGAAGGCAAGCTTGATAAGAAAGGCCTGGGAGGAAAGCATCCAGTTTTGTGTCCCTGAAGATTCCCCTTCAAACCCGCTAGGACTCTGCACTCAGCAGGCCCTGAGCTGGGGCGCATAGCCTCATTCATGAACATGAACAAGGCAACTCCACATGTGGTGGTGTGATGGCCTCAGGGTTGGGCGTGAGACCAGGCTCAGTCACCAACCCCTCCTGAGACCCCAAGGCAGCCCTGGCCTTCCCCAGCCTCAGTTAGGCACCATTAGGCCCAGGGAACCCTTACCAATAACAATCTGTGTGTAGGGCTAGGTAGGACCTTGCTTCCTTCCCCATGCCGCCTTTACCACAGTAGTCCTTTCCCTGTCCAGAAAACTGCCACGTGATTTTTGTGACCCTCAAGTGTGATGCCTCCAAGAAGAGGCGCCGTGGCCGCAAGTCCCCATCCAAGGAGGTGTCCCACATCACGGCAGAGTTTGAGGTTGAGTCGAAGATAGAAGAGGCCTCAGGTGGGTGAAGGGTTTTCCTGTGGACTGATGCAGACCTGAGGGAGGGCAGCGAACTGAGGGGCTAGTGGGGGCCTACTGGGCATGAAGCTGGGCTCCCACCTGAGCCACAGCTGCTGGAGGCAGAATGTGCTCGCGAGCAAAGGGAACTGGCAGGGGTCAATGACTACAGCGCAGATGGAAGAGGCGGCCCAAGGCAATGAGAGGAGAGGGCTCAGGACACAGAGAGCCACGGGGACTCTCCCACACCTCCACACCCTTTACTGGGTTCTGGATGGTGAATATATGCAGCCTCCCCAGGACAGCTGAGCCAAGAACTCTTTCCCAGGCTTCAGAAGGGGGCTTATCATGCTGACTTGTTTGTCATACCAACATGTCCTCCTGACTGAAATTAGTGTTGAGTTGTGACTGAGGAGTTGAAAACTGTCAGCAGATGTGTGTGGGGTGTATCTAACCCTGGGCTTGAGCATCGTGAACAGAAAAGTCCCTTCCCAGGAAGCACTTCCAGCCACAGAGAGGCAGATGCACACACAAACTACCTGGTGCCAGGTGAGACTCTTGGTGTAGGGGCATGAGAACAAACAGCACAGAGCTGAGGTCTCTCCCCAAGGGAGGGGCTTTGGAAGTGTCTTAGTCTGTTTGTGTTTCCATAAAGGAACACTGGAAGCTGGGTAATTTATAAAGAAAAGAAGCTTGGCTTGGAGAGGAGGTGGGTAGGGGTGGGAGAGGGAAAAAAAAGAAAAGAAAAGAGGTTTATTTGGCTCATAGTTCTGTAGGCTGTCCAAGAAGCATGGCACCAGCCTCTGCTTCTGGTAAGGCCTTAGGAGTTCCCACTCATGGCAGAAGGGGAAGGGGAGCAGGTGTCACATGGCAGGAGAAAGAGCAAGAGAGAAAAGAGGAGCCAGGCTCTTTGTAACAATTAGTTCTCCAGGGAACAAATGGAGCAAGAATTTACTCACCTCAAGGAAGAAGCTATTCTGAGCAATCTGTCCGTGACTCAAACACCTCCCACTAGGCCCCACTTCCAACACTGGGGATCAAATTTCAACACAAGATTTAGAGGGGACAGATATCCAAACTGTATCAAGAAGGCTTTCCAGAAAATGCTCCATTTGAGTGAGAGCTTGAGATAAATGTTCCTTGGGTAGAAGAGGTAGCAAAGAATGACATTCAGGCAAGGGAATAGAACAGGCAAAGGCAGAGGTCAGAGAGAGTAGGGTGTGTCCCAGAAGCAGTGAGTAGGGCAGGGTGGCTAACAGTGGAGTTCACAGTCAGTGTTGGAATATAGAAGGTTGAGGCTGGCAAGGTAGTTGGGGGCTGGACCTCGAAGGGTCTTGGATTCAAAGCGAGAGAGCTGGACACTCTCCTGGGAACAATGGCAGCCCTCAAGGGTCTTTGAGTGACAGAAAGGAGCTCCCACCCCATGAGTTGTGTCCTGGGGGATGATACATTGCAGCAAAAGAGGTCTGGTTTGCACCCAGATCTACCATGTGGCCTTGGGCAGGCCATGCCTCAGGGCTTCAGTCTCCTCCTCTGGCTGGGCCTCTACTTGCACCACCTCAGCACATTCTCACAGCACCCCTGGGGTAAGGTGCCACTACAGTGGTGCTGTGAGAATATGCTGAAGTGGTGCAAGTAGAGGCCCAGCCCAGTGCAGGGACTGGCACAGAGAAGTCTCCCAGCCAAGAAGGCAGCTGCTAGCAGGGTTGGGAGTCATTCTTGTTCTATTTCCTGCCCCTGCAGACACCTGTGAAGCAGACTGCCTACGGAAGCGTGCAGAGCAGAGCTTGCAGGCTGCGATCAAAATCCTGAGGAAATCCATCAGCCGGCAGCAGTTCTATGTCCAGGTCTCAGGCACTGAGTACGAGGTAGCCCAGCGGCCAGCTAAGGCCCTGGAGGGGCAGGGGACGTGTAGCACAGGCCAGGTGCTACAAGACAGCAAATGTGGTGAGTCCTTGCTCATGACCACTCAGAAGTTGACTTGGCAAACTTTCCTCTGTCCTTCCTTGCAGCCAAGGTAAACAGCAGTGGACACACAGAGGAGACAGGCACATAGGAAGGGAACAGAGACACGGAGGCCTGCTGGGGTAGAGCAAAGATGCTGTGATATGTAGGGCCACCAGGAGAGCAGCATGATACTGCAGGGAAGCAGGTGAGGCCGGCCCACAGCAGGCCTTCGTGGGCTATAGGGAAGAGCCTAGAAAAGAATAGCCGACAGGTTCAGGTGAACATGACTGGAGGCTTGACCACACCCCTAGGGAATGGCTTGTTGAGAGGAAATGGATTTAGAGACAGCACCAGCAGCCCAGGTAGTATTGCACCAGACACAGTTCCAGTTCTAGTGGAGTTGACATTCTCATGAGAAAGAGAGCACCTAAAGATACCCACAAGTAAGATGAGACCAAAGGTAACAGGGGGGGCCTTGCAGGATGCTGCTCTGAGTTTGATGGAGACCCACCGGAATGCTCAAAGCAAGGGAGTAGCTTCATCTCTCTGTTGAGGGAAGGCTGAGTGGAGGGGAATGGAATGTGAAGGGAGATGCCAAGCAAGGTTGGGGGGCCTAGAACCAGGGTGGTGGCAGGACAGGTAGAAAGAATATGACACATTCAGAGTACACTGGAGAGGGAAGTTAGGAAGACAGGAGCTTCAAGGATGACTCCAAGAGTTGGGCCACTTGGACAGAGGTGGCATCACTTCCTGACCTGGGGAAAGTTGAAGAGCAGGTTGGGGAAGACAGAGCGTCCAGACTGGACATGTTTCTTCTGGGACGCTCATGAGTTCTCCATGAGAAGATGTTGAATGGACAGTTGGAGCCACAAATCTGGATCTAGCTCAAAGAATAGGCCAGCCAGGTTGTAAACTGGGAAGCTGCTGGAGAAGAGGTGATGTTTAGCGGGGAAGGGGTTGGTAGGGGAGCTGGGACTCAGGCTCAGATGAGGGGTGGGGGGAGATAGAGCTGCATGACATGGGGGAATGAAGTGGGGTTTGGTGATGTCATTCTGTTATTTTTAATAACTTGTTTTGAAATTATTTCAAACTTTCAGAAATGTTATCAGACAAAAAACAAAAAAACTTTTCTATTTTCTTCATTCAGATTCCCAACTGTGAACATGTTTGTAGCATTTGCTCCATCATGCTCTCTTGTGTGTGTATGCATGTGTGTGCGTGTGCATGCATGCCTAAGTGTATGTGTGCACGTGTGTGTCTGTGTGGTCTTTAAAATCTAACCCACCTTTGGGAGGCCGAGGTGAGTGGATTGCCTGAGCCCACAGATTCATGACCCACCTGGGCAACTTGGCAAGATCTCATCTCTACAATAAATCAAAAAATTAGCCGGGCATGGTAGCGCACGCCTGTAGTTCCAGCTACTTGGAAGGCTGAGGCGGAAGGATCGCCAGAGCCCAGCAGGTCGAGGCTGTGGTGGCTGGGAGCATGCCACTGCCCTCCAGCCTGGGCAACAGAGTGAGACTCCAACTCAAAAAAAAAAAAAACCCAACCCACACACCCCATTCAATTTCAGCAATCCTTCCAACAGTGTCCCTTTTGTCTTCCTGGTCCTTGCTCCTATCCAAAAAGACCTGCTACATTTCATTGTGACTCTTCAGATTCCTTCAGTCAGGAGTGGTTCCTCACTTTTCTCTGCCTCGCCAGTCCTTGGCATGACCTTACATCCTCTAGGCTGACCCTCAAGGCTCCCTCTGGTGTCTCCTCATGACCCAACTCAGGGCCCCAGGGTCCCAGCGGGAACCATAGCCAAGAAGCCAGCACCCTCATCAGCAGGCACAGGATAGTGACCCAGTCCCCACTGGCTCCTCCCCTTCATTCACCATTCTCCTCTAGGAGTGATCAGTATTTTCTGGGGTTATATTCCGAGTTTGTACCAGTACAGTATGTCCCCTACATAATAATCTTCAAGTTGCAAACTTTCAAAGATGCGAATGTGTGTTCACATATCCAGTCACATAAGTTAGTTCACATATCTGGTGCATTCTGCACAAGTGGTTGTACTTTTGTGTACTTTACCGTGGGGGTTCCCAACCCTTGGGTTATGGACCAGAACTGGTTAGGAACCAGATCACACAGCAAGAGATGAGCAGCAGGCAAGCAATCAAAGTTCCATCTATATTTACAACCACTCCCCATTGCTTGCATTACCGTCTGAGTTCCACCTCCTGTCAGATTAGTGGAGCTTATTCTCATAGGAGCGGAAACCCTATTGTGAACTACACACACAAAGGATCTAGGTTGCATGCTCCTTAAGAGTCTCTAATGCCTAATAATCTGAGGTGAAGCTGAGGTGGTGATGCTAGCATTGGGGAACAGCTGCAAATAGAGATTAACATTAGCAGTGAGGTTTGGCTGCACAGAGACCGTAATAAATCAATTGCTTGCAGACTCATATCAAAACCCTATCAATGAGTGGCAAGTGAGTTGATGTATTTCAGTTGTACAGCTGCATCTGGTGGCAGGCTTTATGCCAGAATCCAACACTTATTTTAGTCTGCACGTGGCCAACCTATTATTTTATTTGCCACTTCCATCCATACCTCTTTTTTTATGATGAGTTGTATAATTATTAAATTATATATTACAATGTGATAATAAAAGAAATAAAGTGCACAATATATGTTATGCACTTGAATCATCCTGAAACCACACCTCCACCCCCTACCCAGTCTGTGGAAAAATTGTCTTCCATGAAACTGATCCCTGATGCTAAAAAGGTTGGAGGTCACTGCTTTACTGTACAGTACCGTATAGAGTGCAGTATCTGTATTTCAAGCCCAGGATGTCCAGAAATAAGTATTAAAGCAGTGATGTAGCTGGTATTGTAGAACCGATTGTGTTAGTTGAGGACCTAGGCTAACTGTGTTGGACTTAAGAACAAATTGGACTTACAATCGTGATTTTAGAATGGAACTCGTTCATATGTAGGGGACTTACTGTATCCTGCTCCTCATCAAACTTCTGCCCACCAGCCATAGCATTCATTGACATCTCCCACCAAATCAACCACCTCTGTGAGGGCAGCTAAACAAGGACTGTTCCATCATTCCTTCCACGTTTACTAGTTAGCATTCTCCCTTCCTGCCCGTGTATGTCTGTGTCTGTGTCACTGTGTGTCCATTTACCCATGTGTGTCCATCTACATCCATGTGGACTCAGAGATTCCACTTTCACTCACTAGGGTGAAAATCATTCCTAATATGATTTAGCTCAATGGTCAGACTGTCCCCAGTATAGCCAGTGGACACCCCATCAGGCTGGCTCCTGTGTCCTTCTCACCTGTCCCTCACACACTTTGAGATCCCCTTACTTTTGGCAACACAGGAATTTCAGACTCAACTTATACTTTCCCTCCCTGAGCCCTGGAATCAACCAATCTCCAAGGACCCATAGTTCCTTTGAGAGGAGAATGGTATGTAAAACCAAAATCCAGGCTAGTCTTTGCTACTGGAGTATCACTGCTTCTAGACCCTCTCATTGGACAGAACTAGAGATAGATATGTATATACATACATACACATCCATCTGTGGTAGTGGGTGCTTTCTAAACCCATGAGTTGATATCAGTACCTTCAACTCCCCCTTTCTGGGTTTGTAAATATCTTCTCCAGCAGTTAGAAACTTGTCTTCCCTTCTCCTCAGTTTGCTTATTTACTCATTTCCTTACTCATCAATTTACCGATTTCCTTAGTGAAGCCAACTGCACTGCACTGTCTTGGCCCAGCATCTCTTCTTTATCCGCTCCCTCATGGCCTCCCACTCTCAGCCACCAAGCCCTCTTGCCCAAGCCTCTTTGCAGCCCTCAGCCCCTCTGCACTACTCCCCCCGCCACACAGAAAGGACAGGGGAGCAGAGGGGAGCTGGTTTTAGATCAAATGACTGTGGGATGTCCAGGTGGAAACATCCTGGAGGCAGTTTGGTAAAAGCCTCCATGTCAACAAGCCCAGGCTGTAGAGCAGAGAGAATAAGGGGGTTGGGGGACCACAGGCATTTATAGGAGGGCGAAAACAGAGGGGTCTACAGAGAACTCAGAAGGAACAGCCAGAGGGATTGGGCCTCTAAGGTCCCCACAGACGGCTGCCATCTGGGTTCTTCCCCAAGCTCTTCTGGAATGAGTCTGGGACCCCTCTGTGTCCTTTGAGCCCAAGGGACCAAGGGCTGTGCCATGTCTGGTAGGGCAGAGCCTGGGTCTAAGCACACAGGAGATGTCCTACCACCTCTGCCCACCCCTGCCCCTAGCAGTCTCTCCACTTTGCCTCCGCAGTGGCCTGCAGGCCTGGCACCCACTTCAGCGGCGAGCTCAGCCAGTGTGTGCCGTGTACACCAGGGACCTACCAGGATGTGGAAGGCCAACTCAGTTGCACACCGTGCCCCCAGCAGCGACGGGCTTGGTCTGGCTGGTGCCCGAAATGTATCCGAATGTGGAGGCGAGTGTGAGGCCCACCCTGGAGGGAGTGGGAGTGGAGGGAGTAGCGGGGCTGGGGCTCTTCCTGTCTTTACTGAGGTTGGCAAAGCAAAGACCCAGCCTAGGTGCCTGATATGGCCGCAGTACACGGTGTTTTCTAAAGCTCTTTGCCATTTCCAAAGCCTTTTACAACTTCCATGCAGCCACTGCTCAGTGCATGATGGAGCCCAGAGTATCAACATGCCTCAGAGTATGCTACAGTTCTGAGCACTTTACTGCACTTGGCGTGATTTCATGTTGCATCGTGCAGTGTGAAAAGGACTTTGCAGCGTGCAAACACGTTATCGTTTACAGATCAACTTGTAGTTATAAGTGCTCTGTGAGTGACTAAACATCTTATGTTTTATGGCATACACCATCATGTTCAAAATGCTTTGCAGAGTGTGCCATACACTTGAGCAAGAACTTTACACAAAGAACTTTAGACGGCTTAGAAAACCCTTTTCAATTTACTGAGCACAATCCAGTTTGCAAAGAGCTTCTCCATTTACTACCCCATCCACTTAACCCCATCTGTGAAATGGGCTTGGAGTCTCCCCGCCATCCTCCCTTCCCAGGCCATCTTGGGGCTCACCCAAGAGAATGCATGGGGAAAGGCTCAACACCCTGAGACGTGTGAGGGAGGAAGAGTGGAGTCCTAGGGTAGGAGAGACCTCTAGCCTTCTCTGGAGTACAAAGAGCTCAGAACCCAGCTCTGAGTCTCTGCAGGCTTCCGGCTGTTCTCTGACCCATGCCCTCTCCAGTAGAGTGGTCTCCACCCCTGACAAGTGACCACTGTTAGAGCAGAGAGTAGTCCCTGATGGGAGAATCATCCTTTGGTTATAAGCTGAGAGAATGCCAGGATCTGGGCTGAGAGAACACTAACCTCTCCACCCCCACTCAATGCCAGAATATCCTCTGCATCCTGACTTCCTGCTGGAAAGACAGAACATTTTTTCTATATGCTATATATATATATATATATAAATAGAAATGAGGTCTTGCTATGTTGCCCAAGCTGGTCTCAAACTCCTGGCCTCAAGCAGTCCTCCTGTCTTGGCCTTCCAAAATGCTTGGATTACAAGTGTGAGTCACCGCACCCAGTCTAGAACATTCTTTATGTTGAGCTGAAATTGGCTTTCCTGTAGTCCCTTCCCTTTGTCCCAGTGGTGCCCTCCCCAGACCCTCCCTCTCTGCTCTGGCCCAGCACTGCCGATAGACAAGGCAGCAGCATCCCAGAGCTGAGTGGGGCAGTTCCTCCTGCAATGACACTGTGCAGCCTGCCCCTGGGGAGAACCCCTCTGTAATGAATGTCTTCCCTGCTCCACATGTGGAGTCCCCACTTCCCTCCCAGCTCAGTAACTGGGCCACCTGCTCTTTCTTCTTTTTTCCTGGAGACAGGGTCTCACTCTGTCACCCAGGCTGTAGTACAGTGGCACATGATCCTAGCTCACTACATCCTCGAACTCCTGGGCTCAAGTGATCCTCCCACCTCAGCCCCCCAAGTAGCTGGGAATACAAATGTGATCTACTATACCCGATGCCACTTGCTCTTTAACCCCCAGCCCCTCTTCCTGGTGGGAGAAATAAAAGGCTTGGCCAAGTCTGCACAGTGAACCACTGGCAGCATCCAGACCAAGTGCCAGGCTCCCCAGGCTGCTGTGTTCTCCCCACCCCAGGCCTTTGTTGCCCCGATGCCTTTTCCAGGGTCAGGCAAGGGTCTGAGGCCCACCCACAGCCTCAGTGACTGCAGCACCCCTCCCATCAGCCTGAGCCTTGACCTCTGACTTCCAGGCCAGTGCTCTCCAGGCTTCTTCTCAGTCGACGGCTTCAAGCCCTGCCAGGCCTGCCCCGTGGGCACATACCAGCCCGAGCCCGGGCGCACCGGCTGCTTCCCCTGCGGAGGTGGGCTGCTTACCAAGCACGAGGGCACTGCCTCCTTCCAGGACTGTGAGGCCAAAGGTGAGGATGCCCCCATCTGCCCACCCCAAGGGGCAAAGCTGGACTGCTCAGACATGTTTTCCGTGAACCCCTCTCATCTCTGCATGGCCAACCTCCCAGGTCAGAGAAGGAACCTGGCACCATCAGATGGACATGGGTGGCCAGCACTGTGCCATACACTAAAACAGGGACAGTAATTCCAGTCTTGAGCTTACTGAGCACCAAGGGGGAGCTGCCAGCTCCTCAAGGCACTGGGGAGGGCTTCTGGGAGCAGAAGGCCTTGAGCAGCGTCTCCAAAGGAGGTTGGGAGAATGAGGAAGATGCAGGAGTGTGGTGCAGGGTGAATCAGGGCAGATTCACCTCAACTGGAGCCCTCCTTCAGGGCCCCCAGTCCTGCCCGGTTCTTCATCCAGCCCCTTCCCCCTTCTCACTCACCTGCCCCTCACCCTCCTCAGCTGCTGACCCTGCATTCCCTCTATACCTCTCAGCATCTATCCGTCTGTACTGTCAGCAGAGGCCAGGTGGTTCTCAGTCCCACGGAGACTGCTGTGTCGCCAGATACTCCCCTGAGATTTTACTA
Source organism: Carlito syrichta (assembly GCF_000164805.1). Taxonomy (NCBI): domain Eukaryota; kingdom Metazoa; phylum Chordata; class Mammalia; order Primates; family Tarsiidae; genus Carlito; species Carlito syrichta. The sequence continues at coordinate 522,677 of NW_007250949.1, read as the reverse complement.
ACTGCTCTGAATTCTCCCTTTCTAAAGCAAGAAATGCCCACCTTCTAAGCCCCTACCCTCGGGCTCCGGCCATGTTTTTCTCCTTCTTCCGCAACCTTGTAGAAAGAGAGTCTGGGCACACTGACTCCGCTTCCTCTCCTCCCTTTCTTCCCTGAGCTCCTCTAATCACACTGTCATCCCCACTGCTCCCTGAAAATTGCTCCCATCAAGGTGGCCAGGGCAGTCCCGGCATTGCTGAAGCCAACATCAGTTCAGTCTGAATCTGCCACGTGACCCTTTCCACCAAGTGCTCTTTCTGGCCTCCGGGAGACCGTGTGTCTTTGCTTGGACCTCCTCCCCTCCCCTGAGCTGTGGTGGACCAAGAGTTGTGGGAGGTCGGGGGCTGGTGGGGAAGGGCCTGGAACTCTGTGCGAGACCTAGAGGACATGAGAGGCCCCGGGGAGAATGCTCCCCTGCTCTGCCCTTTCCCAGCACCTCCCCTGTGGGCTCCTCCCCTGCAGTGCACTGCTCCCCCGGCCACCACTACAACACCACCACCCACCGGTGCATCCGCTGCCCTGTCGGCACCTACCAGCCAGAGTTTGGCCAGAACCACTGTATCACCTGTCCAGGCAACACCAGCACTGACTTCGATGGCTCCACCAACGTCACACACTGCAAAAGTAGGTGCTGCTCTTCCACAGCAGGAAGCTGGGGTGTGGGCGGGGCGGGGAAGGTTGTGGAGGCAGGGCAAAACCTGATCTCCTGATCTATCACATCCCTGGAGTCCAGTGGCACCAAAGAGGCAACTTTGGCTTGGCCCATTTTACAGAGCCACACAGTTGTGCCCATCACCCATCAGTTTCCATCACTCAGCAGACACAGCCAGAGCCTCTGCCCCGAGCCAGGCCCTGCTCCAGTTTCTAGGTCTGCAGGGGCACTGATGGGACCTGATAGAGAAGAGAGGGACTCCAGGCCCTCTCAGCACTCCTGACAAAGCCCAGCCACAGAGGAGTAGGGTGTCCTGTGTCAGGCAAGCCCAGTAAGAAGCAGCCACTCAGACTGGGCCTCAGAAAACCCCCAGGCATGCATGGGGGACCTCTCCTTCCACTCAGGGGCAGCCCAGGCAGGGTCCCCAAGGGAGGTTGGCTCAGAGCCTGGCTGGCTGGTGTGGGAGGGTTGGGTGGAGACTGGGCCAAGGAGGGGACAGGGACACCTGCCAGCCCTGCCCTCAGCCTCCCAGGCTACTGGGGCCCCGGCCCAGGTACCTGGCCAACCGAGCCTTATCAGGCCCCCCGGGCCACTGCACCCACAGACCAGCACTGCGGTGGCGAGCTTGGCGACTACACGGGCTACATCGAGTCCCCCAACTACCCTGGTGACTACCCAGCCAATGCCGAGTGCGTGTGGCACATCGCGCCCCCGCCCAAGCGCCGGATCCTCATTGTGGTCCCCGAGATCTTCCTGCCCATCGAAGATGAGTGTGGCGATGTTCTGGTCATGAGGAAGAGCGGTACGTGTGAGGTGGGGTGGGGTCAGGAGGAAGAGGCAGCCTCGGCCACCTGTACACTCTCCTCTTGGTGCAGGGAGGGTGGCCCTGGGGCTCGGAGAGGACAGGCCACTTGGAGTTCACCTGTGAGACAGGATTGAAATTCGCTTGAGTCTGATTGTAGAAAGATAGCAGAACTCTATGGAAATATCCAGAAACCAGAGGGTATGCTCTCAGTGTGGGATCCAGGACCTAGCCAGGTCTGGTCTCAACTCGGGCCACAAGCCAGCCTCTCAGCCCAGTTGTCTGACCAGCATCAGGGCCCCTTCCCACTGCTTCCTATGGTACATGCAGAGTGAGACCTGGGGCAAGACCTTCAGCTCCACAGGCCTTCTACTAGCCCTCTGTGGTTGTGGGCAGTGAGGGCCAGCCCGTGCACACACACAAAGTGCCTGGGTCGGACTGCCCAGCCCCCAGCCCCAGACTCCTGGGGGTCAGCCCCTACCAAGGGCTTATTTTGAGACTTCAGGTGAGTGGAGGATGGAATGGCGTGAGCAGAGGACCCGCGCTCAGCAGTATGTGAACAAGTGTGTGCCCAGATAGCTAGGGGCTGTGGACACCTATAGGGAGCAAACTCCGCATCAGAGTGTTGGGGAGGAAGACCAGGAACCCACACAGGACAGATCCCGCCCGCCTGGGCCTGGAGTGTCTCTGATACAGAGACTGGCCAGAGGCACGGAGGTGGGGAGGGAGGGAGCCTATTGTTCGCTCTGTGTTGTGTTGTTCCGCTTGAACTGGCCTGCTCAGTGTGTGAATGGGGCGACCAAGGCCACAAAGGGCAAGGGACCTGCCCAGGGCCCCACACCCGGGCTGAGCTCAGCCCCGGACCATCTCCCCCACTCGTCTCCACCACTCACTCCACTGGCCCCCAGCATCCTCCTACTGTCCACCCACAGGACTGAGCTCAAGAGCGGCAGTGCCTCCTACCCGGGGCACCTCAGGAAGGCTCCCAGGGAGCAGTGAGGAGAAGGTCACTCCAGGGTCAGCAGACTCCCCTAGTTCATTCACTCACAGGGAGAGGAGACATCCCAAGTCTGAGCCTCCAGCCCAGAGGCCATGCTGGCTTATCTCCCACACCCTCCTGAGCGTCCACTTCTGTCCTGACTTGGTGCTGGGTGTGGGCACGGACTTGTCATGGAGGAGCAGCTAGCTGGAGGAAAACCAAGACCAACCAATAGAGGGGAACTGTGATAAGAGCAGAGCGGGAATGTAGTAGGTGGAAAGGGACCAGTCAAGGAGGCTTCCTGAAGGAGGGGACGTGGAAGTGGATCTCAGAAGGTTGGGCAGGAACTGGGGTGGAGGGTAGGGAAGGGCACTGAGGCAGAGGGAACCAGCATGAAGACTAGAGAGCTGGCGTGTTTGGGGACCTGGCGTTCATTGCAGGTATAGAGTGGCCGACAGTGTGGGAGGCAAGTGGTCTGAGGCAGGAGGACAGGGCAGTGAAAAACTGCAGATCTGCAGGCTGTTCAGCCATGGCATGCCCCACCCCACAGCCTCACCCACATCTATCACCACCTATGAGACCTGCCAGACCTACGAGAGGCCCATTGCCTTCACCTCTCGCTCCCGGAAGCTCTGGATCCAGTTCAAGTCCAATGAAGGCAACAGCGGCAAAGGGTTCCAAGTGCCCTATGTCACCTATGATGGTAAGATGTGACATCCCATCACAGCATAATGCACACCAGGACCCTGGGACACAGATGAATCACAAGCCCCCACCCTCATAGAGCTCTGGCCTGGCCAGGGACAGAGTCAGAAACAGAATACCAAGGACAGGATGCAGGCAGGCCCGGGAGTGGCCCCGGGTGGCCCAAAGGACCGAGCAGTTGGTGGTGTCTGCAGGCTTTGGTGTGACGTACTGTCCATGCAGGGATTGGAAGCCTAAATAGAGGATTCTTAGGTAGCTAAACCCCCAGGTGGATAGTACAGGAGGCAGAGCTCATCTGGCCAGAGCCTGGAGCCTGTGCTGGAGCAGGGGAGGGCAGAGGCTGGCAGTGAGAGGGCAGCAGGCAGGGTCTCAAGCCCCCGGCTTCCTCTCTCCCTGCTGACGGCTTCCCAGAGGACTACCAGCAACTGATCGAGGACATCGTGCGTGATGGGCGGTTGTACGCCTCGGAGAATCACCAGGACATTTTGAAAGTAAGTGAGTTTATTGGAAGGGATGGTGTCCTATGGTAAACCAGGGCCATCCCTGCCCCAGCCTGACCCTTGGCCCCCTGGAGAAAGGAATACAGGAGGGGGTGGTAATGGGAAAGGAGGCCCTGGGTCACAGGGCCCTGGGGCAGGGACTGGGTCTTGTGCATCTGTCCCTCCGGACCAGGAGGACTGAGCTGAGCTTCCTGGTGGGTTGTGGGGACCAGGACCTGGTGAAGTGGCCTTGGGCAGACTGCTTACCAGTTCTCATCTGTGTTGTGAGGGTTGTCCAACAGGGTGGCATCTTAGAATCAGTGGGATCCACCCAACACCGTTGTTACTTGGAGCCCCATGCCATTGGGACTGGGCTCTCTCCTCTTCCTGCTTCCTGTGTGGTGAGTGGGAAGTGGGCCTTGAGAAGCAAAGCCACTTTGTCATAGAGGGGAGGCTGTGACCCTCACACAGCAAAGGACACTGGCCAGATGTCCAAGGACCTGTTTCTCGCCCTGTGAGCCCAGACCCAGGGGTCTGCTTTGGCTTGGGGTCGGCCCCCAGCTCAGTCCCTGGGCAGCAGCACCCTCAGCCCAGGAGCCCAGAGTGGTGCAGGGACAAGAGCACAGCTGGGGCTTGCAACCCTGCTCCAGCTGTCACTGCATGAGGAGAGGGTGGCTTGGTGGGCTGGGAGAAGATTTACCTGAACCTCTCCAGGCCGTGCCCATTGGCTCTCCACACACAGCAGGCTTGCCTGTCATGCGGTTTGCCCCTGCTGCTGCACTCGGGCTCCTGGCATGTTTCTCAGACCACATCTGTTTCTGCAGCAACCAGTCAGTCATCCTGGCCTCTCTGTCTGTCTTATAGCCAGTGCTGGGCCCGCTCCTCCTTGCCTCTCGGCCCCCCGGCCCTGTCCTCAGCTCCTCCCTGCAACTGGGAACATCTCTTCCAACTGGCCGTGTTTCTGCCACTGCCGTTAGGACACAGCCCTTGACCAGCAGGGCAGCGCTGCCTCTGCAACAGCTTTTGGTGCTTCATGCCCACTGCACCCACTCGCCAGTGCCTCTCTGGAACATTTTTCCCATCCCTCTCCTCAGTGATTGTCTACCCAGCCTTCCGTCCTCAGCTCAGGGGACCGGCCACACCCTGCACAGACTCTTAGTGTCCCGCATGCTCCCCTTGGCACCCATCAGCACTGCAAATAGGTGTGTTCTACCATGGTTTGGTTCCCGCCACCCCTCTACATTCTGTCTCCAGCAGCCAGCACTGTGTCATGCACAGAGGAGGGGAGGAGTGTGTTTCTCAAAGGCATGGATATGTGTGTATGGTGAGCGGAGGTATGTGGTGAATGAGTGGGTGTGTGTGTAGTGGGTTATGTGGTGAGTGGGCGTGTGTGTAGTAGGTGTGGTGAGTGGGGGCAGGTGTGGGGTGAGTGTGGGGAGGGTGGGGGTGAGTGTGAGGGGTGTGTGGGCAGGGGATGTGTGTGTGGTGAGTGGGGAGTGAGTGTGTAGTGGGTGGGTGTGTGGGAAGTGGATGGGTGTGGGGGGGTGTGGGGAATGGGTTTATGTGGTGAGTGGAGGGGTATGTGGTGGGTGGATGTGTGTGGGCGTGGGGACGTGTGGGGAGTGGCTGCGCATGAGAGAATTTGAGTGTGTGGCAGGACAAGTCCAACCCAAAGGTAGTAAACAAAGCCATGTCACCAAGATGGTGAACCTCTGTGCCCCCAGAAAGTGGTGGTCGCCGAGCACCTTCCCTGGGCCAGGCTCTGGGGACCCTGCCAGGAGCCAGACCCGAGCAGGCCTCATGCCTGCTCCTTAGTTCCCCTCCGGGGTGGCATGGCCCCACCTCAGAAATGAGGACACTGGGGCTCAAAGAGGCAGCTGGCTGGGGCGTGCTGGGACAACCCTATGTGGACAGCATCTGCCCCTCCAAGGTCACTGGGTAAGGACAGCACATTTGCTGCTTGGGTCCTCACAGCAGGCCTATGCCGAGTGCCGCTGTGGACCAGGCTCCTTGCTCACATCAGGCTTTCTTTTTCCTTGAATCCCTGAAAGAAATCATAACTCCTCTGCACAGGGGAAAAGTGAAACTTGGGACAGCAGAGTGATGTCCCCAAGTTAAAGAGTGAGCGGGCAGGTGTGGGAGCGATGGTTTTAAGTCAGGGCTGTTGGCTGCAAGGCCTGTGTGCTTTGCTCCGTGTTCTTTGGTTTTCAAAGTGTTGTGTTTTGCGGCAAGACCCCTTTTCAATAAAATATTATTGGGCTCCCAGGAGCTAAAACCAATAGACTGTTTAAAAACCAGTTCCAGTCGAGCTCGGTGGCTCAGCCTGTAATCCCAGCACTTTGGGAGGCCAAGGTGAGTGGATTGCCTGAGCCCGCGGGTTCGAGACCCGCCTGGGCAACTTGACAAGACCTCATCTCTACAAAAA